>NC_068317.1:31484160-31564160 GCF_025860055.1 Xyrauchen texanus
TATTATAATTAATGTGTAATTTAACAGGTAACAATGTAACAATGATAAAATGGGGCTAATATGATCATATTTCTTGGTTCAGCACTCTGGCTGCTGCATTTTGAACCAATTGAAGTTTATTTATTGATCTTGCTGGACATCCTCCCAGTAATGCATTACAATAATCTAGTCTTGAGGTCATGTGACATTTGTTTAATACAGTGTGCACACTGTTTCGCTGACTTTAAAGGAGGTGTTAGAAAACAGTAAATCTGTGAAGTATCCGCTGTAATGTTATGCTAGCATTGCTGTTTTTGTAAGCATGCAACTTGTTAACTCTGTGGATATTTTAGTCATTTCTAAAGCTAGAGAATATCTAAGTTTGGCTCTGACATTATGGAGTGTATATTTGAAAGACCCCATAAGGCCTAAACTATGCAGAACTGCTCTGAACTATTCTGGGGCACGTTGGACTTGTACCAAATTCAGTGCGACTCAGAGTGAAATCCAAACGTTCTTGAATCTGTTCTGCATATATATAAAATCATCCACAAGTAGATTGACTTCACAACCATTTTTTCTTCCCCTTCTCTCCAATTTGGAACAACGCATTATAGCCTGACCACTCACAAGCATGGTGCTAGAGCTACTTACCACACCATGTGACTCTACCCTACCTACCCTAGCAACCGCCCAATTTGGTTGCTAAGGAGACCTGGCTGGAGTCACTCACCACACGCCCCACTGAGAGCGAGAACCACATTATAGCGACCACGAGGAGGTTACCCCATGTGACTCTACCTTCCCTAGCAACGGGCCAATTTCGTTGCTAAGGAGATCTGACTGGAATCACTCACCACACGCCCCACCGAGAGCGAGAATTACATTATAGTGACCACGAGGAGGTTACTCCATGTGACTCTACCCTCCTTAGCAACTGGGCAAATTTGGTTGCTAAGGAGACCTGGCTGGAGTCACTCGAACACACGACTCCAGGGATGGGTCGGCAACATTTTCTCATGCCCCATCAGGCTGATTGGGGACCTGGCGAGCCCCGGCATGACGTAAACCCCCCTTCCTCTTCATGGGGGTGGGGCGTGCCTTGCGCCCCGTCTGCTTATCCCCTCCTTCCTCGATCTGGGAGGAAACAGGAGGGGAAAAACAACAAAAAACGAAATAGGCGAGGCCCAACACGGAGAGACAGAGAGAGAAACAGAAACCAGTTCTCTGATGCGCCGTCGCGTGGTCCCCAATCACTCCTCCGCTCCTCCCCAGGCAGACCGGAGTCAACCCTCCGACCCCCAGCGGACAGAACGCCCCTCCATGATCCCGGCGACCCGTGGGGACACTCCTCTGCCCCTGGCAGCGGCCCTACCGCTCCAGGTGGTCGGGAAGTCACTTCCCTCCTCGGCGGTTTTCTCTCGACCCCTCCGCGTTGTTGGGGGACGGAAGGGCACACCTCCGCCCCTGGCAGGCGGTCGGGGTGTCCAGTACCCACTCGCCCCGTGGACGGTGGCCGTTGCCCGCGTCCGGGCGGTCGGGCTACTCCGTACCCCGGTGGATGGCAGCGACGCTCCCCTGGGTCGAGGACTCTACGGAGGCCATCCCTCCTCCTTCCCGGGTTTCGGCACCAATGTAAGGGGGGTACAAGGGAGTGGAGTCGTCGAGAACCGGCATGACAATATAAATAATATTTAATGAAATAAAAACACAAACACATACAAGACAGCTGCCGTAATTCTCTCTCTCTCTCTCTAACCGTCGTCCACCTTTATCCCTCATGCGACCCATCAGGCTGATTGGCTGTCGTTCCAGACTGGCCCCGCCCTCCTCCTCCTCCTCCTCCTGTCTTACATAATTCAAATGATTAAACGTAATTAAAATGTAAGTGGCTTTGACGAAGCCCCTGCAGAAGTTTTTAAAGTAAAAGTTTGTTCAGCGTACTTCCGAAACCCTGGAAAGCTCATTAATGTTGTTGTTCTCATTCTTGATTTCCGAGATCAAACGTTGAAGCTGCTCGTTTCTGGAGTGCAGGGTATTCCTCGGAGTCATCGCTGCTGCAATTACGTGCAGGTTTGGACAAATTGGGCCTAATTCTGAGACCCCCCCCCCTCCTCTTGTTGTGGTACGCTCCGCCACCCCCCGTGACTCCAGTGGGTTTTGCTTTGATGGGTGTTCTCACTGCCTCAGGTAGGAGGGGATGATTTCGGTCTTTATTCACCAGGCAGAGGAGGAAGGTCACCAGAAGCGTCGTCCCAGCCCCCCTCTTCCACATCAGACGAGGTGCATCCTCTCGTTCGGAGCGCCGTGGCCCCATCAGCCTCGCAGCAGCCCGCGGCTAATCGAATGAGAACAGTTCAGGAATAAATCATAGCTGGAGCGGCCTGATATCGAGCCGCCGCCACGAAGTGAATCAGTCCAGACAAAAATAAACATTCATCATGCCTCTCGCTGGCAGATCCATGGGGCGGCCGGGGTGACAGGAAGCGCAGCCGCGTTGGTGGTACATGTTGATTTGTTTGGGCCTGTTTGTTGCAATGTGCAATAAAAAAAGGCATTGAGACCCGTGCAGTAAGATCTTTGCTCCGTTTGCTGCATAGCTTCAATTTAATCTCTATTCTTATTTTGGTTGTGAAATTCAGTCTTGGACTGTGTGTGATCCTTGCAAACCTGAGTGCAATAAAATTACTTAAATGGATAATTCAAAACCCAAAAATCATCATTTGATCACACACGCATCATCATTTGATTTGATTTGATCTTGTTATGCAATATGTGTTAATCTCAGTCACCTTTCACTTTTATCCATTTTCCATACAATGTAAGTGAATGGTGACTGAGATTAACATGCTAACTAACATCTCCTTTTGAGCTCCGCTGAAAGAGATAAATATAACAGGTTTGGAACTTTATGAGGGTGAGTAAATGATGACAGAATTTCCCCCTTTTTTTTTTTTAGGTGAACTTTCCCTGTGTGTCTCTGGGAAATAGTTATTCCAGAAAGTGATGATGGAATTCAATGAATATCCGCTCTTAATGTAATTACAGCAGCTCACTTTTTGGAAACGTAAAACTGCACTAATACAAATAAGTCAGATTAATACAAAACACAACGTGAACTTTCAAATGCACAATATTGGATTAATGATGAATATTAAAATCTTCTGTTTAGTTTCTAAAATTTGTGATCACACAATAAACACTAATAGTTACCAACTTATATTATGATCTTAGAATGCTAGCATGTAGGTAGTATATTTTAGCACCTAGCAAGGCGGGGCTAGCATGTGTTAGCATGATGCTAGCACGTTTTTAGCATGTTATTGTTTTTTGCAAGACGATGCTAGTACGTGTTATCATGATGCTAGCACATTTGTAGCAGGTTTTAACAATTAGCTAGGCGATGCTAGCATGTGTTACCATGATGCTAACATGCTTTTAGCACCTTTTAGCACTTCACTAGGTGTTGCTAGAATGTGTTAGCATGATGCTAATATGTTTTTAGCACGTTTTAGTACTTCACTAGGCGTTGCTAGCATGTGTTAGCATGATGCTAACATGTTTTTAAATGTTTTATCTCTTTGCTAGGCGATGTTAAAATGTGTTAGTATGATAATAGCATGTTTTTAAATGTTTTAGCTGTTCGCTAGGCGACGCTAGCATGTGTTAGCACTCCGACTTACATTTTTAGTAAAACATGTTAATACATGAAAATTTTTGCCATTGAAGTCTAAATTTGGGAGACGGTATTAAAAATAAAATAAAAATAATATATATATATATATATATATATATATATATATATATATATATATATATATATATATATATATATATATATATATGTATGTATATATATATATATATGTATATATGTATGTGTGTGTGTCTGTGTATATATATATATATATATATATATATATATATATATATATATATTGACTGTGTCCTAGGGATACAAAAACTAAAAAACAAAAAACTAGCTTTATACCATGTGGTCCACATTTGGAGGTCAAAGAGTTTAAGCATGGAGCCACATAGAGAGCCCCATATTTAAGCAAATTTACCACATAGGGCCTTCAAAATTAAGGTGCTGAAAGTAATGTTAGTTCTGAACCAGAGTCTAAATGCATATTAAGATATTTTTAATGCGTCTTGAGTTATAGACACTCAAACGTGGGAAAAACTCAAATTACTCGCAAGGTGATGCTAGCAAGTGTTAGCATTATGCTAGCAATTTTTTAGCATGTTTTAGCACTTCGCTAGGCAATGCTAGCATTTGTTAGCATGATGCTAACATGTTTTTAGCACTTCACTAGGCAAAGCTAGAATGTGTTAGCATGATGCTAACATGTTTTTAGCACTTCACTAGGCATAGCTAGAATGTGTTAGCATGATGCTAACATGTTTTTAGCACTTCACTAGGCATAGCTAGAATGTGTTACTATGATGCTAATATGTTTTTAGCACTTCACTAGGCATAGCTAGAATGTGTTAGCATGATGCTAACATGTTTTTAGCACTTCACTAGGCATAGTTAGAATGTGTTCGCATGATGCTAACATGTTTTTAGCACGTCACTAGGCATAGCTAGAATGTGTTAGCATGATGCTAGCATGTTTTTAGCATATATTTAGCACTTCATTAGACATAGCTAGAATGTGTTAGCATGATGCTAACATGTTTTTAGGACTTCACTAGGCATAGCTAGAATGTGTTAGCATGATGTTAACATGTTTTTAGCACTTCACTAGGCATAGCTAGAATGTGTTAGCATGATGCTAACATGTTTTTAGCACGTTTTTAGCACTTCACTAAGCATAGCTAGAATGTGTTAGCATGATGCTAACATGTTTTTAGCACTTCACTAGGCATAGCTAGAATGTGTTACCATGTTGCTAACATGTTTTTAGCACTTCACTAGGCATAGCTAGAATGTGTTACCATGTTGCTAACATGTTTTTAGCACATTTTAGACTCCAGCTAAAAGTGATTTTATTCCATTTTTGGACTCACACCGTTGGTAGGCAATGCAACAAGGCCTGATGAGGTCAACTGATTTTAGTAATGGATCTACTTATCTCTGTGTAAAAATAAAATGATGACGCTGACACCTTAATAAGGTTGTTTTTTTTACCTGTAGTTATGAGAAAAGTGTCATTTTGATTTATATTGATACTTTTTCTGAAGAACGATAAACAAATGGTGCATTTTGAGCCAGTTGAGTTTCATAAAGTGAATGTAGGATTTAACATGGAATAACCCTTATGGTGAATATTGAGTCTTCATGTTGTTGAGGTCTTGGTAAGATCACAATGATCTGCTTGGTCATAATTTACATTGTGAAAGTGCTGCACAGTACGGTTCTCATTCTGCAAGTGTCGCTGTCGGCATTCGTTCTATCGGTCTCATGATCCCGTTTCAGATTCAACTTAATTATCCTGTGTCAGATGATACAAATGGAGATGGATCTGGAATAATTATGGAGTGGAAGTGCTTCATAAATGCTGTGGAAGAGCGAGACGGCGGAACCGTACTGCACTCTCGTTCATCAGTCATTCGTTTAAGGCCGTTCCCTCGTGACGTTCTGGGAACTGTCGTGTTTGATGGAACACCTGCAGTCCTGCGGTCACTCACATGCACTGTTTACTTTGCTTTTACCTTTTGTCTGTGAGCGATGTTTTGAGTATTGACATCTGATTGGTGTAGTTTAGTCCTTCCCGCGAGGTGCCCACATGAGTCATGGGACTGCTGTTGAACATTTGACGGTGAGATTCATGAAGTGAATACACCTGTCACAGATCGTCCAGTTGCTTGATGTGCATGTAGCGTGAATAATTAAGTGTGCACCGCAGGTCAGTGTCTAACTGCGCTTGACTGTCGATGAATCGCTGTTGATGTTGTCCAGCGGTGCTCTACAGATTCAGTAATTGGTAATAGTTCATGTTTAGCACTTGTAATTGAGATATTGATCGATTCAGCACATGCAGAGAATTGATTTGGAGATGTCGGTTTATAGACGTATGCTAACATTAGTAGCAATCTGTTGAACAGAGCAACTAACAGCAAACAGATTAATCAATCGAGTTTGTTACTTGCCAACTTGTGCTGGATGGTAAAATGGTATACGATGGTAGATGGCATTTGTACTTTACTCTGGTGAACATTAACATTTCTATTACTGAAGTCAAAGTCATTTTGATGTTTTTCCGGGGCTTAAAGTAAAAAATGTCATGTAGTGTTACCGTCTGGAGACAGTTAATGAATCACGTCTCAAATCAAAGTCTCGTTAAAATCTGAAATTCATTCAAAAGGAATGTTGGCATGAGTATTAATACAAAAGTGAATACAGAAGCACTCTCATTGTATAAGTGGAGCCGGAGCTCTTTAAAGTAAACACCCTGACATTACATCTTTAATGCGGTTATATTTAATGCGTTACATCTTTAATGCGGTTATATTTAATGCGTTACATCTTGAATGCGGTTACATTTAATGCGTTACATCTTGAATGCGGTTACATTTAATGCGTTACATCTTTAATGCGGTAATATTTAATGCGTTACATCTTTAATGTTGTTATATTTAATGCGTTGCATCTTTAATGCGGTTACATTTAATGCGTTACATCTTTAATGCGGTAATATTTAATGCGTTACATCTTTAATGTTGTTATATTTAATGCGTTGCATCTTTAATGCGGTTACATTTAATGCGTTACATCTTGAATGTTGTTATATTTAATGCGTTGCATCTTTAATGCGGTTACATTTAATGCGTTACATCTTGAATGCGGTTACATTTAACGCGTTACATCTTGAATGCGGTTACATTTAATGCGTTACATCTTTAATGCGGTTACATTTAATGCGTTACATCTTGAATGCGGTTACATTTAATGCGTTACATCTTTAATGCGGTTACATTTAATGCGTTACATCTTGAATGCGGTTACATTTAATGCGTTACATCTTGAATGCGGTTATATTTAATGCGGTACATCTTTAATGCGGTTATATTTAAAGTGTTACACCTTTAATGCGGTTATATTTAACGCGTTACATCTTTAATGTGGTTATATTTAACGCGTTACATCTTGAATGCGGTTACATTTAATGCGTTACATCTTTAATGCGGTTATATTTAATGCGTTGCATCTTTAATGCGATTATATTTAATGCGTTACACCTTTAATGCGGTTATATTTAACGTGGTACATCTTGAATGCGGTTATATTTAACGCGTTGCATCTTTAATGCGGTCACATTTAATGCGTTACATCTTGAATGCGGTTACATTTAATGCGTTACATCTTGAATGTGGTTATATTTAAGGCGTTACATCTTTAATGTTGTTATATTTAATGCGTTACATCTTGAATGCGGTTACATTTAATGCGTTACATCTTTAATGTGGTTATATTTAAGGCGTTACATCTTTAATGTTGTTATATTTAATGCGTTACATCTTGAATGCGGTTACATTTAATGCGTTACATCTTTAATGTTGTTATATTTAATGCGTTAATGAATTTAAAGCAGTTAATACAGAAGCAGATCATGTAAATACAAACAAACTCTGAAACGATAATTTCTCTGTGTGGTCAGCGGCTCTTCTATGAGTCGTGTGAATGTCCCGATCTAAGGGGTAGAGATTTGAAACTGCACTGGCTGATGCACACACTGTCACGGGATGCTCATCTGTCGAAGCACACGCTTAATGCAGCTTCGATTATAGCGTGATGACTTGAAACTTATTGAATCATAATATATGTCACTGTGCTTATATTATGCACCATAATATAAAAAATATCTCTCGCGGGTATTGGCGCTGACTAGCACACCTGGAGTCAGCTAGTTTGAATCCAGAGCGTGCTGAGTGACTCCAGTCAGGTCTCCTTAGCAACCAAATTGTCCCGGTTGCTAGGGAGGGTAGAGTCACATGGGATAACCTCCTTGTGGTGGTGATTAGTGGTTCTCTGCTCTCGGTGGGGCGTGTGGTGAGTGACTCCAGTCAGGTCTCCTTAGCAACCAAATTGTCCGGTTGCTAGGGAGTGTAGAGTCACATGGGGTAACCTCCTCGTGGTCACTGTAATGTGGTTCTCGCTCTCGGGTGGGGCGTGTGCTGAGTGACTCCAGCCAAGGTCTCCTTGAGGGCAGAGCCAAATGGGTCCTCTGTGGTGATTAGTGGTTCTCAATGGGCATGTGGTGAGTTGTGTTGATGGGAGTAGCATGAGTCTACATGTGGAGCCTAGCAACCTGGCCGGTTGCTGGAGGGTAGAGTCATGGGTGACTCTAGTGGTGGTGATTAGTGGTTCTCTCAATGGGGCATGTGGTGAGTTGTGTGTGTTGATCGTGGAGAGTAGCATGAGTCTCCACATGCTGGGAGTCTCCTTAGCAACCAAATTGGCCCGGTTGCTAGGGAGGGTAGAGTCACATGGGGTAACCTCCTCGTGGTGGTGATTAGTGGTTCTCTCAATGGGGCGTGTGGTGAGTTGTGTGTGGATCATGGAGAGTAGCATGAGTCTCCACATGCTGTGAGTCTCCGCGGTGTCATGCACAACGAGTCACGTGATCAGATGCGCGGATTGAGGCGAGTAACCGCGCCACCACGAGAACCTACTAAGTAGTGGGAATTGGGTGTTCCAAATTGGGGATAAAAAGGGATAAAAAAATAAAAATAAATATCTAAAAATCCTTTAAAAACATGCATTCAGCTGAGAAGCAGCATATAATATATTTAGACTTGCTTTTAGAGAATAGTTCTTTAATATATGTGTGTTTTGTCTTTACTGCACTCGCAGAAGCATAACCAAGTGAAAAATACACTTATATTCAAGATACATTCTCTTAAAGCAATTCTAAATATCTTATATGTTGCTTATCAAGTATATGTGTCTTTAAGGAGTTTTAGACAAAGTTAAATGGAAAACAAGATAAAAACACTTAATAACAAGAGGATATTTTGCAGTGTTTTTTTAACTGAATTAAACTTAATAAAAAGTGTTTTTTTCCTTTAATTCAGTGAATGTCATTTAGAGGTATTTTTAAAAGATGATTTTTGTCCTCTTTATTGGCGCAGAAGCTGAATAATCGGTTACGAGCCAACGATTAATCGTTGCAATAATCGCGATTAATCGATTATCAAAATAACCATCAGTTGCAGCCCTAATCGTGACGTATATCGTTCTCGAGCAAAAACAATCAACCACAAATATTGCAATATAAATTAATAATATATAAATAAATAATAATACAAATATAAATCAAGTTCCAAATTAAATGTAATCAAATTGGATTCAATTCCTTTCATTTATAAATTATTACATTCAATGTATTATAAAATTTTACCACATAAATGTTTAATATTTAAAAAAAATATTGTTGACTTTCTAGCAAAAATAACCTTATTACAATATGTAACGTTAGCATGAATTAAATCAATCGTCAGTTCCATTGGAATGAATCGACTGTTTCTTTGAACTTGAAAACTCTCGAAGCTTTCGACCCATCGCCATGACGATGTTGTTCTCGTGTCACATGACCTCTTTGTGCTTGAACATGTGAGCGACCCCAACACACACACTCGCACACTTTACCCAGATCTACGGTCGAGATCAGACGCTTTCCTTTTCTCCCAAATTATTTGTGGATTATTAAAATCCTTGACCTGTTAGCCATGTTTGATCCTCTTCTGCTGGCTTTGATCTTCAGGTCTTCTCTCTCTGTCAATTAAGAGTCGTTAGCTTACAGCACACGCTAGGCTTTATTTCAAAGACGGTTCGCTCGTTAAAACACATTGTGAAGATTTGATGCTTTGCTCTGGAGCAAATATTGGAGTTTTACCGTCAAGCGTCTCCCATGAGGCCGGCCGAGTGATTCTACGAGCCCTTTGTCTCTCTTAATGCCCTGATTTGATGCCAGAGCACATCATCGCGAGGTGTTAAGAGAAACCTGTGTGCCCGTGAAACCATTTCCCTGCTTTTCCAGTGCGAGAGTTATTATTTCATTTAGCGTGTCAAAACAGTGAGGGGGTTGAGCCATAAATACAGCAATACCACGACAGATCTAATTCTCTCCGGGGCATCTGTGTTGGTTTTTCTAATTTGTCGATGTATTTCTTGTCTGAACAGTAGCCTGTTGTGTTGTGGGACATGGACGGCGTTAGTGGCATCCGGTGTGGACCTGAGGTCCCTGGATCAAACCAAGCAACCAAATGTTTTGCTTTTTCTTAATAAGAAGAACACGTCGTCTATGACACCACCTCGAAAAAACAAACAAAAAATAATATATATATATATGTATATGTATACATTGGCATGTCATATTGTTGCTTTCATCTTCATCTATGTTTATCTCTCTTCTGAAGAAGTATTACTAACATCAGAAATTTCAGCCGAGGAAGCTTCCGAAATTTGTTGGATTTGACATGGAATAACCCCAGTACCGCCGCTCAGTCTACGTAGGGCACCAAGTACCTGGGGGGGGGCACCATCTTACCCTAGGAGGGCACCAGAAAGTCCAACGGCTGCCCTTAATCGCACGTTATACATTATTCAAGGACCCGAAAGCAGTTGCGGAAACACATACGATCGTTTCACGGCCGTCCCACCAAACCCCCCCCCCCCGTCCCCGTCGCCGTCCCCGTCCCCCCCGTCCACCATGGAATTCGGCGTTGGGCATCAATAATAACCCTACACATTTTCAAATTTGGTGGGTTGTCTGAGTGACATTTCAGTGTTTAGGAAGAACTGAATAATTGAGCTGGTTTAAAGTCAGTTCCTGATCTGACGGCTTTGTTAGGGGACGTTCATGTAGGAAGCGTTCTTGTGCTTAAAAGCAGCTGTACAAAGTGCCACAACATGTAATAAATCTACAAAACTAGTCTTAACCTCACCAATCGATGACCAGTTGACCATTCTGACCCGTGATACAGATTTTCCACATACATGTCTTTAAAGCCCTTTGATTTGGTTTTCTATCAAGTGTAGCTGTTTTGGATGGTGATTCAGGCTTGTGAACGATTACCCACAGTGCTTTGCTGGGATCAGTGGTGTATCTGCAGCTCTCTGGTGAGATCTTGAGACTGGAATGGGCCTGTCAGTCTCACAGCAACTAACAATAATGATATCGGTCGATAAGATGAAACAATCTCGGGTTTTACAGTTCGGTGACAACTAAGGGTGTCCAAGATGAGAAACTCTTGCCTATGCATTTTAAACAAGATATATGCAACATGTAAGATCTTAGAAAGCTTAATCTCGCTCTCCCGCTGATCAGTTGACTCGGCGCCGGTCGTTCCCTCCTCCTCGTCACAACCCGAGATCCCGAGACATGAGATCTCTTCAAACACTGGAATCGATTAAATATTGAAAACATCGATTTTGTACCAGCATATGTGTAGCTTGGTTTTGTCTGTTTTATTCTTTTCCTTTTGCAAGAATAAAGATGCTTTAAACAAGAATATCTATTTCAGAACTAGAGAAAGACTCTGGATACTTTCATGCAAACCCAAATGTCCTTTGGCATCTGCCGTACTTTGAATCAGAAGTTTGGAAGTCAATGTGTTAGTGGGTTCCATTAGAGATGTCTGTGCATCTTTTTATTGCTGGAGAGGTGAAGTGAGATTATTTACATGCTTTCAGCTGCTTGAACGATGCATGCAACCAAACTGTTCAGTCACGGCTGGTTTGGCATGACAAGTCTGCCAGTCGCAGCCCGATGCTGTTTACATCGTCCCAGTGCTGCTTGCTTTGGCTGCGAACTGCTGCTCGTGTTACTGCGGTATTGATGTGCCATCAGGCCCTGTGGCAACAGTTTTCTTTGTCAAAGTGAATAACACAAGCTGCACAGTCGTCTGGACTCAGTCAGGATCTGCAGGGCCTCGAGTGTGTTGTCTGGCCCGGCAGAGAGGAATTCTGGGACTGTTGCTGTTTGCACTCAAATACTTTTCAGACAGCTAAATCTGGGGATTGCAGGGAATGTGGTACAGCCAAACACTTGATATAAACTAAAGTATTGTGAAATGTCTGAGTCATATTTCACCACAAAGTCAAAAGAAACGTATGAAGAAAATAAAGCCAATAAGGTTATGGCTATGATGTTCTCCATGTAGTTTCATGACACAAATTTGTGGAAGCATTGAAGGCAACAATAATTGCAATAGTGACCAACTAATGGGGTTTTCTCCTATTTCACAATGTGGACCATCCCAATGCTCTCAAGTCCTGTGGTGAGTGACTCGCCCCAATCCAGGTGGCGGAGGACAAATCTCTGTTGCCTCCGCATCTGAGACCGTCAATCCGCGCATCTTATCACGTGACTTGTTGTGTGACCATGAGGAGGTTACCCCATGTGACTCTACCCTCCCTAGCAACCAGGCCAATTTGGTTGCTTAGGAGACCTGGCTGGAGTCACTCAGCATGTCCTGGTGTGGTAGTCAGCGTCGGTACTCGCTACAGGCCCCAGTACGATTTCCTATGATTTCGCCATCTCGTCCTAATAGTATGAAGAATCGTTGGTTAGGTCGCTAAATGTTTTCTATGGGAGTCAAAGTCTTATGTTTTGTATGAGCCACCTTTTGATTATGATTTCGCCATCTCGTACTATTATTACTGTACATCTAGTCATAAGACTGGGTTTGATTTTAGATTATTTTACCATTATTTTCTCAACAATTAAGCTAATTTCCCCATTTCCCTCTCATTAGCCTACACAAAGGAATCGTTTCCTTTAAGCAACATTTTTCTTTCTTTCTTGTAATTTCGGTGTGAAATATGAGCCTGACGTTCACCCGCAAAGGAGCGTGATATGTCCGAAAAAATTCCCATCTGGAATATTCTGAGAGGAATGTTTTCCGTGGATATCAAAGAGAAGACACACACTGGCAAAATCCTAGAAATACTGGAAAACCTGTAATCTCCAATGGAGTCTATGCATGGCTGGACTGGTAATCTGGGATATTGGTCATTTTCCCGATGATTTGACACACTTTTGGGCCGATCAGAGGCGGAATGGCCATCGGGAGAACCGATGCACCACCAAGATGCCACTGTTGGGCCCTTGAGTAAGACACTTAACTCCAGGTTGCTCCGGGGGGATTGTCCCTGTAATAAGTGCACTGTATAATACATTGGTACTCAGGAGGTTGCTGGTTTGATCCCCACAGTCACCACCATTGTGTCCTTGAGTAAGACACTTAACTCCAGGTTGCTCCGGGGGGATTGTCCCTGTAATAAGTGCTCTGTATAATACATTGGTACTCAGAAGGTTGCTGGTTTGATCCCCACAGTCACCACCATTGTGTCCTTGAGTAAGACACTTAACTCCAGGTTGCTCCGGGGGGATTGTCCCTGTAATAAGTGCTCTGTATAATACATTGGTAATCAGAAGGTTGCTGGTTTGATCCCCACAGTCACCATCATTGTGTCCTTGAGTAAGACACTTAACTCCAGGTTGCTCCGGGGGGGATTGTCCCTGTAATAAGTGCTCTGTATAATACATTGGTACTCAGAAGGTTGCTGGTTTGATCCCCACAGTCACCACCATTGTGTCCTTGAGTAAGACACTTAACTCCAGGTTGCTCCGGGGGGGATTGTCCCTGTAATAAGTGCACTGTAAGTCACTTTGGATAAAAGCATCTGCCAAATGCATAAATGTAAATGTAAATGTTATGCAGATCGGACCACAAAACGGCGCCGCGATATGCAGAAAAGCACAGCGAACAACCCCCAAACCACACAACATTTGGCTAACCCATGTGTGTCATCTTAATATCAATACATTATATATCAGTTTAGAAGAGCCAGCGGCATCATTTGCGTTATTATAGTTTGCTCTAACACAGCATGTCCAAGTTGAACCGTGTTATAAAAACGACAACAAACAAAGTGTCACACGCTCAACTTTACTCTCGGCGATTGTCATCGAAACAGCGACGCATACAGAGATCAAGGCAAACCCCTCAACCAAACATCAGATTTCACTCACTGCCAGATGATGCTGATATTTGCTGAGGAAATGTAGTTGATCATGCGAATCGTGGCGTCTCCTTTTCACTTCAGGGAGCAGAAAATTCCGCATGCTGTCAGAATAAAGAGAAGACGTGAGAGACGTGCTGTACCTCCTGTTGTCGTATTCTTGTAGGTGATGACAGTTTCCTGCCCATACGAGCGCTTGAATTACCCAACACCTACAAATCCTGACAAGGTGTCAAAGCTTGATGTAAATTGACTCCTTATATTCATGGAATTATGTAATCACACTTATCCGAAGCAGGATTCATCGCTCCTAGGTGTATGCATTGCATGGTTGCAAAAAAGGGATTTATCCTTGGATTTTTAGACCAATATCACAACACTGAAATGTGTTTCTGCCATCCAGGATTGAATGATGATATTGGTGCCTCAATTCCGCCATCCAATTTACAGAATGTCATGCTGAGGGAACAATATTTGAGCATCTCTCCTGGGTGTTAAAGTCAACAGTTTTGTATTGTATTTTACTGTTGTGTCCTGCACAACATGCTTATTAGATGAAAATGCGTTTGCATGCTGACTGGCCAACATGTGGAGATTGTTTTACATTTGTGCGCTAGGCAACAGTGAATATGTGCCCGTTTGAACACTGTGATATTGTTCTGATTGCTGTGAAGTGATTATTTGATTGGCATTGATTACGGCGGCGTGGGAACCTGCAATATTAATGGGCACATATGCAGCTTTCATTTCTCTGTGTGATATTTTCACACTTTTTGCATAATTTGGCACAATTACAGCTTTCCGCTAACAATAATCTGCTCACAACTGATGCTTTGTCTTTATTTCATCTCAAGCATTGGTCATCCCTGTCAAGCTCAATAAATGACATAAAAGAACCATTAAAGTTGTCCATATGACTTGTGCATTTTATTGAAAGCCGCTAGCGTTAGTGATGGCTCTGTTGACACACATACATAGCACGTGCAGGTTGGTGATGCGCTTACTGCAATCAAAGCTCCCAGAGCTCGGTGCACAATATGTGAGCGCTCCACACAAACAACATGTACAGTTGAAGTCAGATGTTTACATACACATAATTTGAAGACATTAATACTCATTTGTTTTAACCACTCCACAGATTTCATATTAGCAAACTATAGATTTGGGAAGTCGTTTAGGACGTCTACTTTGTGCATGACACGAGTCATTGTTTACAGACCGATTGTTTCACTTGTAATTGACTATATCATAATTCCAGTGGGTCAGACGTTCACATACACCAAGTTATCTGTGCCTTTAAGCAGCTTGAACAATTCCAGACAATGATGTCAAGCCTTTAGCCAATTAGCTTCTGATAGGAGGTGTACTGAATTGGAGGTGTACCTGTGGGTGTATTTTAAGGCTTATATTTAATCTCGGTGTCTCTTTGCTTGGCATCATGGGAACATCTAAATAAATCAGTCAAGAACTCAGAAGCACAATTGTGGACCTCCACAAGTCTGGTTCATCATTAGGAGCAATTTCCAAACACCTGAAGGCGCCACGTTCATCTGTACAAACAATAGTACGCAAGTATAAACACCATGTGACCACACAGTCATCACACCGCTCAGGAAGGAGACACATTCTGTCTCCTAGAGATGAACGTAGTTTGTGTGAAAAGTGCAAATCAATCCCAGAACAACAGCAAAGGACCTTGTGAAGATGCTGGAGGAAACAGGTGGACGAGTATCTAGATCCACAGCAAAACCAGTCCTATATGAACATCACCTGAAAGGTGCTCAGCAAGGAAGAAGCCGCTGCTCCAAAACCGCCATTAAAGAGCCAGACTACAGTTTGCAAGTGCACATGGGGACAAAGATCTGACTTTTGGGGAAATGTCCTCTGGTCTGATCTGTTTGGCCAGAATGACCATCGTTATGTTTGGAGGGAAAAGGGTGAAGAACAGCATCCCAACCGTGAAGCATGGGGGTGCAGCATCATGTTGTGGGGGTGCTGCAGGAGGGACGGGTGCACTTCACTAAATAGATGATGACATCATGAGGAAGGAACATTATGTGGATATATTGAAGCAACATCTCAAGACATCAGACAGGAAGTTAAAGCTCGGTCACAAATGGGACTTCCAAATGGACAATGACCCCAAGCACACCTCCAGAGTTGTGTCAAAATGGCTCGAGGACGACAAAGTCAAGATATTGGAGCGGCATCACAAAGTCCTGACCTCAATCCCATAGAACAAACCCGACTCAGTTACTCCAGTGCTGTCTGGAGGAATGGGACAAAATTCCAGCGACTTATTGTGAGAAGCTTGAGGACGGATCCACAAAACATTTGACCCAAGTTAAACAATTTAAAGGCAATGCTGCCAAATACTGACAAAGTGTATGTAAACATCTGACCCACTGGGTATGTGATGATATATAAGCTGAAATCATTCTCTCTCTCTACTACAAACAGACACTTGCAGGACTTCCTGGAGTGCTCCGACTGTCAAAATAAAAGCCAGAGTGTTTTAAAGTTAAAAGTGCACGATTGAAATAACCTCAAAATGACCAAATATTGGTTATTTTATAATACAAGAAGAAATATCAGTCACATGTATATTCATCACTGATCTCTTCTTCTCTCAGCAGAGGACTGTCTCTTGGAGAAGTCGTATACGGAGTGTGGCTACAGTCAAGGCAAAGAGGACGAGTTCGACTGGGAGCAGATGAACACCAAGCAGAAACCTTCATCGGACCTCTGGGTACCATCAGGTTAGTCGAGTCTACGGCTCAGATTACGCTAATGTGAAACTCAAGATTGCTTAAAAGACCTTCAAACCTTCGGCTGACCTTGAATCAGGTTTATGATTGTGGTACAGTTGTATGAGATGACAGAGCAGAGCACTAATCTACAGTGAACTACACGGCACATCTAAACGATATATTTCAATAATCAAACCTCATCTTATTTATGAAGGATTTAAAACAACAGAGTTGACCAAATGTTGACACAACATTTCAAAATGACCACGTACACAAACACCTGTAATCTGAAACACAAACACTCCGTAACTGTGTGCTACATTTCATTTGTTTGACTCAATGGCCAGTGTAAAGACATTTCAGACGTGACTTAAAAGTGTGGCAAACTGTTTATCCGGAAAGTGAAGCTTCAAAATCATAATAAAAGCACTTTTCAGAATATAAGCTAGAGCCCTGAAATTGAAGAAACTGACAGAAATGTATATGTATAGAAATGTATAGAAAAATAAAATTTTCACTGTAAAGATAATAATATTAATAATGATAAAGATAATAATGATGATAATATAATACTGATAATGATGTAATAATGATGATAATAATAATAATGATGATAATAATGATGATAATAATAATAATGATAATGATGATAATAATGATGATAATAATAATAATGATAATGATGATAATATAATACTGATAATGATGTAATAATGATAATGATGATAATAATGATGATAATAATAATAATGATAATGATGATAATATAATACTGATAATGATGTAATAATGATGATAATAATGATGATAATAATGATGATAATATAATACTGATAATGATGTAATAATGATAATGATGATAATAATGATGATAATAATAATAATAATAATAATGATGATGTAATAAGAATGATAATGATAATGATGATAATAATGATGATAATAATAATAATGATAATGATGATAATATAATACTGATAATGATGTAATAATGATAATGATGATAATAATGATGATAATAATAATAATGATAATGATGATAATATAATACTGATAATGATGTAATAATGATAATGATGATAATAATGATGATAATAATAATAATGATAATGATGATAATATAATACTGATAATGATGTAATAATGATAATAATAATAATAATAATAATGATGATGTAATAAGAATGATAATGATAATGATGATGATAATGATGATAATAATAATGATGATAATGATGATGATAATGATGATAATAATAATAATGATAATGATGATAATATAATACTGATAATGATGTAATAATGATGATAATAATAATAATGATAATGATGATAATAATGATGATAATAATAATAATGATAATGATGATAATATAATACTGATAATGATGTAATAATGATAATAATAATAATAATAATAATGATGTAATAATGGTAATAATAATAATGATGATAATGATGATAAAAATAATGATGATGATAATATAATACTGATAATGATAATATTGATAATAACAATAATGATAATAATAATAATAATAATGATGTAATAATGATAATAATAATAATAATAATAATTATGTAATAATGGTAATAATAATAATAATAATAATAATAATGATGTAATAAGAATGATAATAATAATAATGATGATAATAATAATAATAATGATGATAATATAATACTGATAATGATGTAATAATGATAATAATAATAATAATAATAATGATGTAATAAGAATGATAATGATAATAATGATGATAATAATAATAATGATAATGATGATAATATAATACTGATAATGATGTAATAATGATAATGATGATAATAATGATGATAATAATAATAATGATAATGATGATAATATAATACTGATAATGATGTAATAATGATAATGATGATAATAATGATGATAATAATAATAATGATAATGATGATAATAATAAGAATGATAATGATAATAATGATGATAATAATAATAATAATAATGATGATAATATAATACTGATAATGATGTAATAATGATAATAATAATAATAATAATAATGATGATGTAATAAGAATGATAATGATAATAATGATGATAATAATAATAATGATAATGATGTAATAATAATAATAATAATAATAATAATAATGATGATGTAATAAGAATGATAATGATAATAATGATGATAATATAATACTGATAATGATGTAATAATGATAATGATGATAATAATGATGATAATAATAATAATGATAATGATGATAATATAATACTGATAATGATGTAATAATGATAATAATAATAATAATGATAATAATAATAATAATAATAATAATGATGATAATATAATACTGATAATGATGTAATAATGATAATAATAATAATAATGATAATAATAATAATAATAATAATAATGATGATAATATAATACTGATAATGATGTAATAATGATAATAATAATAATAATGATAATAATAATAATAATAATAATAATGATGATAATGATGATAAAAATAATGATGATGATAATATAATACTGATAATGATAATATTGATAATAACAATAATGATAATAATAATAATAATAATGATGTAATAATAATAATAATGATGTAATAATGATGATGATAATAATAATAATAATAATGATAATAATAATAATAATAATAATGATGTAATAATAATAATGATAATAATAATAATGATAATAATAATAATAATAACTGTGCAATATATCACAGCAAGACTGCTGCACAAATTGCAATGAAAATGTGAAAAGTTTTATTTTCACTTGTTAAAAGTTTAAGAATGAATTGATTAGACACCGTTGTGATGATGAAATTAAACTCTAAAACATGGAGTTCTGAAAAAAGTAATAATAATAATAACTATAAGGTAAAGCTGATTTGGTAAAGAATAAAACAGATTTCTTAAAAACACTTTAGCAATGCATCTTTGATTGACAAACACTTGATGGAAACATGCATTTATTTAATGTATTATTTACATTGAAATGTAACTTTTTAAATAGGCTGAAGGAGTGCGTTCAGTAGCACATGTCATATTATGTCCCTGGTATCTGTACCGCCTACTGAAGGTTTGGTACCATGACAACACTCGCATTGAGCTGATGCTAGATCATGATGACACGGCTACACTCCTCATGATGGGTATAAAGAGACATTGAGGGTTCAGTTCCTGAATCTTTGTGTCTCTTTGATTCATTATTACAGTGAATATTCAAGGCCACAGTCATTGCTGCAACTTTGATTAACGTCGTCGTGTCATTGGCCATGACAGATCCCAGCTACGGCAATTTAACATATTTTAATGGGAAGGTAAAATTAACGACTTGAACTGGAAACTCGAGTCTGAGACTGAAGTCCCATTTTATTAGCACAGGAACTGACTTACGACTCGACTGGAAATTTGAGACTTGTGAACTACACGGTCTTAAATATTTTCATTGATAACCGTGACACTTTTGAGATGCACTGGAGTCTTTTTTTGGACATTTGTCACTCTTTATTTCCTGCGGGAGTGTGCGGGCTTGTACTCCAGCTCTACCTGATTTGCATATTTACAAGGTTTAGAGAGACACACATGCAACCTCTGAATAATTACAAAAAATGCTTGTTGATCTGTGGAAATTCTTCCATAAGCATTATAGAAAATCTAAATAATTGATTGAAAGGGATAGTTCGCCCAAAAATGAAAAACCTGTTGTAATTTACATACAAGCGGCCGATTTTGGAACGCCCAATTCCCAATGTGCTCTAAGTCCTCGTGGTGGCGTAGTGACTCGCCTCAATCCGGGTGGCGGAGGACGAATCTCAGTTGCCTCCACGTCTGAGACCGTCAATCCGCGCATCTTATCACGTGACTTGTTGAGCGTGTTACCATGGAGACGTAGTCCCGTCCCTCCTCGCCTCACGGACTGTGGTCTTCCTCCATGTTTCTGAGGGATGGCAGGGCAGTCCTCCACCCCTGGCAGCGACTACATCACGCCAGACGGTCGGGGAGTCCCGTCCCTCCTCGCCTCACGGACGGCGGTCTTCTCTCGACCCCTCCGTGTTTTTGGGCGATGGCAGGGCACTCCTCCACCCCTGGCAGCGGCTACATCACGCCAGGCTGTCGGCGAGTCCTGTCCCTCCTCGCCTCACGGACAGCGGTCTTCTCTCGACCCCTCCATGTTTCTGAGGGATGGCAGGGCAGTCCTCCACCCCTGGCAGCGACTACATCATGCTAGACGGTCGGGGAGTCCCACCTCACCTCACAGATTGCGGCCGTTCCCCATGTCCGGGTGGTCGGGCTACTCCGTCCCTTGTCAGGTGGCAGCGGCGTTCCCTTGGGTGGACGGCAGTGTTGAGGACTCTACGACGGGTATCCCGCCTCCCTCCCAGGTTTCGGCACCAATGTAAGGGGAGTTAAAGGGAAAGGAGGAGGCGAGTACCAGCTCGAAAATATAAATAATATTTAATGAAATAAAAAGACAAACTCATACAGGGCAGCTGCCCGTTGTTCTCTCTCTCCCGAACTGTCGTCACTGGCTGCCTTTATCCCTCGTGCGCCCCATCAGGCTAATTGGGGACTCCTCCTCTCTACACTATTAATTGATCTTTTAACAAATATTACTCTAAATATAATGATAATAATAATTCAGTATTACAGTTTTTGCACACAAAAAAGTTGTAGTAAAAATATATGAAGGTAAATAAGCGTCAATGTAAGTTAAATATAAGCATAAACATGCAAATCAATAAAAATGCTACATTTAAATCTCCCTTGTGTTAATTTAGTGGAAAACGGCGGGAAACTTGCCTTCATCATTTTTATTCAGATCTTTATTTAAAGCATTTGCGTTATTAATTCTATTTGGCTACGATGGCTGTTTAGATCACGCTGTGTGTTTCCTTAAATGCATCCCGTGCAAATGTGGCGGTAAACGAGGCTCTTTGTCACACGCTAATAAACGTTTCCATTAGAAGCAGCGGCAGTGACACTCGCCCCTAAATCTGATGCCTAACCACGCAGCGCCACGGCTGCCCGTCTCCACGGCAGGTACAGAATTAATCGCGAGGTCTTGGCTAATTTCACCTCTCCTCCACTGACAGCGAGTCTTGAGGAAGAGAGCGGCGTACTCCTGCAGCTAATTGATTTATGTCGACACATTGTGAGGTTGCTGAAGGTTCGATCGAGGCTGGACGCAGGGCATGCGACCGACACGCATGGAGATTCTCCGAGCTTAAGTCACGTCTCCCGGAGAAACGGAGTGATTGCATTTGAATGGGGAATTTGATACTTAAGTATCAAAAGTACATGTAAATTGCATAAATTACGTAACAGTTCATTAAACCCATGGCAACTTATTTGATTGGTGGTGCTCATCATTTACTCACCCTCATGCCACCCCAAATGTGTTTGCCTTTCTTTCTTCTGCAGAACAGCCCTGTAAGTTAATTCAATGCAAGTGAATGGTGACCAGACATTTCAAGCTACAAAAAGCACATTAAGGGAGCATAACGTGACCCATAATACTACAGTGGTTTAATCCATGTGTTCCGAAGTGATTCAGATGGTTTTAGGTTAATACAAACTCAAGCTGTAACGCATTTTCACTGTATATGTTGCTGTTGCATTCTCTAGACTCATGCTTGACGCGTGTGCAGAGCCTTAGATGGCGCTATAGGAAGTGTAATCAAGCTTGAAATCCGGATCGCTAATGTCAAGATTTATAGTTGAAAAAGGAGTTATATTTTGGTCTATAAATAAATTTGATCCATTCAGAAGACATTGAGGAAACAACTGGAGTCTTATGGGTTACTCTTATGCTGCATTTATGTGCTTTTTGGAGCTTTAAAGGTCTGGTCACCATTCACTTACATTGAATTGACCTAAATAACAGCAATATTGTTCTGAAATTCTTTTTTGTTTGTGTTCTGCAGGAAATAAAAATGTAAGTCACATATCTTGGATCGAATGAGGGTGAGAAAATTATGAGAATTTCAATTTTTAAATGAACTATTCCTTTAATGGCGCATTCAAGTCACATGAATGATCATATTTATGGGATTATGGGGACAATATGTAACAACCCAGAACACCCTGGCAACTGCATAGCAATGTGCTGAAACACAGTTATAACAATTTAACAGCATAGCAACAACCTAACAACCACCCGAACACCCTGGCAACTGCATAGCAATGTGCTGAAACACATTTAAAACAATTTAACAGCATAGCAACAACCTAACAACCACCCGAACACCCTGGCAACTGCTTAGCAATGTGCTTAAACACAGTTATAACAATTTAACAGCATAGCAACAACCTAACAACCACCCGAACACCCTGGCAACTGCATAGCAATGTGCTGAAACACATTTAAAACAATTTAACAGCATAGCAACAACCTGACAACCACCCAGAACACCCTGGCAACTGCACAGCAATGTACTGAAACACATTTAAAACAATTTAACAGCATAGCAACAAGCTGACAACCACCGAGAACACCCTGGCAACTGCATAACAATGTGCTGAAACACATTTATAACTATTTAACAACATAGCAACAACCTGACAACCACCCAGAAAACCCTGGCAACTGCATAGCAATGTGCTGAAATACAGTTAAAACAATTTAACAGCATAGCAACAACCTAACAACCACCCGAACACCCTGGCAACTGCATAGCAATGTGCTGAAACACATTTAAAACAATTTAACAGCATAGCAACAACCTAACAACCACCCGAACACCCTGGCAACTGCATAGCAATGTGCTGAAACACATTTAAAACAATTTAACAGCATAGCAACAAGCTGACAACCACCGAGAACACCCTGGCAACTGCATAACAATGTGCTGAAACACATTTATAACTATTTAACAACATAGCAACAACCTGACAACCACCCAGAAAACCCTGGCAACTGCATAGCAATGTGCTGAAATACAGTTAAAACAATTTAACAGCATGGCAACAAGCTGACAACCACCCAGACACCCTGGCAACTGCATAGCAATGTGCTGAAACACAGTTAAAACAACTTAACAGCATAGCAACAACCTGACAACCACCCAGAACACCCTGGCAACTGCATAGCAATGTGCTGAAACACAGTTAAAACAACTTAACAGCATAGCAACAACCTGACAACCACCCAAAACACCCTGGCAACTGCATAGCAATGTGCTGAAACACAGTTATAACAATTTAACAGCATAGCAACAACCTAACAACCACCCAGAACCTGACTTTTATATGAACAGGTCTCCTGGAAAGGCGGGAGACTGATCGCACATAACTTATATAACAGCTGCCTGCACGTCAACTCGCACATCAAATCACGTGGCTCGCCGGGCGCGTCAATGCTGAGGCATGGCGCGTGTGGAGTCTTCATGCCACCCACCGCGGCAACCATGCACAACTCAACGCGCACCACACTGAGAGCGAGAACCACCTTATAGCGACCACAAGGAGGTTACCCCATGTGACTCTACCCTCCCTAGCAACTGGGCCAATTTGGTTGCTTAGGAACTCCAGGGGTGGTAGCCAGCGTCAGTACCCAGTGTGTGACTTTAAACATCAAACCCACGTGAAAAACGTGATGTTTCCTTCATTCCAGCGGCCCAGTGACCGTGACTCCCCTCACAGGTGCTGCAGGCCGGCGCTGACCCAAACAGCCACTTCGCTCTCATGAAAGTGGTTTTGGGTGGTAATGAATACGTGAAGCTCATATAACCGTGAAAAGTCAGTCTTCCATTGTTCACCCTCCACAATATATGACAGCTCTTATCTATTTAATTCTATTTCACTTCCAGCGAGGTCAAGGCAGTGGTGATATATTGCTCTTTTTCATTTGGTTGGTGTCAGGCGCTTCTAGAACATGCGGCCGGTGAAAGTGGCAGAACCCTCGCGGGCCGCGACTGAACGCCCTGATACACACGCTTTCAATTAGAATAGATGACAGCAGGTATGACTCTCTGACCTGGAGGAGACTGGGAATTCACTGTAGCTGTCTTGCGTTTCTCATTAGAGTCTTGGTAATAGAATTGCCCCCTCGGCCACATTATGGATCACATGGTGGAACGAGTACAGCAGGACAGAAATGGGACAAACTGGACTTTCCTGCAAGTCCTGTTGTCTGTACTACTTATGAACTTTCCTAATAAAGCAATGAGATTATGTGGCACTGTTGGGATGTAGCTCATGTAGTGTGAGTAACAGGTGTCTCCATCAGCGCTCCATTTGAGACTGGAAAGGGTTCATTCCCTCACGGCTCTGATGACAGTGTAGAGCTCGACTAGCACAAGTGCTGTTTCCTGTAACAAGTGTGTTTCTCTTTCAATGCTGCCAGGCTGGTTGCCTCCATCTCAGCGTAACATAACAGTACTAATAGATCCGTAAATCTACAGTGATGTGTGCTGGACTTTGTAATATTATCAGGAGACTTTACTGACCTCAATGTCTGATTCAATCTGACTCTTTAAGACCTATAAACTGACTAGCTAAAACTAATAAGCGTAACTAATTGTACGTTTTATGGACACGACTTAGTTCAGCTCAATCGACAGCATTTGTGGCACATGTAATCAATATTTTCATAGGTGCTGTTGATTGAGCTGAACTTGTATTGAACCCCGAATATTCCTTTTAAGATGATGCAATTGTTTGGGAGTTAAAATACTCTCTTGGATGTTAGTTTAATGTTCAGAGACAACTTTAAGCTAACCATTCAATTATGAGTTCTGTGGTGTTTTCCAAAACATTTAGTCTGTTTGTTTGAGCCTTGCAATGCCCTAGCAGCCACCCGAGTACGCTAGCAGCCACCCGAGTACCCTAGCAGCCACCCGAGTACCCTAGCAGCCACCCTAATACGCTAGCAGCCACCCTAGCAGCCACCCGAGTACACTAGCAGCCACCCGAGTATGCTAGCAGCCACCCTAATACGCTAGCAGCCACCCTAGCAGCCACCCGAGTACCCTAGCAGCCACCCGAGTATGCTAGCAGCCACCCTAGTACGTTAGCAGCCACCCTAGCAGCCACCCGAGTACACTAGCAGCCACCCGAGTACCCTAGCAGCCACCCGAGTACGCTAACAGCCGCCCTAATACGTTAGCAGCCACCCTAGCAGCCACCCTAGCAGCCACCCGAGTACCCTAGCAGCCACCCGAGTATGCTAGCAGCCACCCTAGTACGTTAGCAGCCACCCTAGCAGCCACCCGAGTACCCTAGCAGCCACCCGAGTACCCTAGTAGCCAACCGAGTATGCTAGCAGCCACCCTAGTACGTTAGCAGCCACCCTAGCAGCCACCCGAGTACCCTAGCAGCCACCCGAGTACCCTAGTAGCCAACCGAGTATGCTAGCAGCCAGATGCCGTGGCAGCTATATTCGTCTCCCCTTTTCTCACAATTTGGAACGCCCAATTCCCAATGCGCTCCAAGTCCTCATGGTGGCGTAGTGACTTGCCTCATTCCGTGTGGCGGAGGACGAATCTCAGTTGTCTCCGCGTCTGAGACCGTCAATCCACACATCTTATCACGTGACTTGTTGAGCGCGTTACCATGGAGACATACTTCACGCTGTTCTCCGCGGCATCCAAGCACAACTCACCACATGCCTCATTGAGAGCGAAAACCACATTATAGCGACCACGAGGAGGTTACCCCATGTGACTCTACCCTCCCTAGCAACCGGGCCAATTTGGTTGCTAAGGAGACCTGGCTGGAGTCACTCGGCACGCCCTGGATTCCTGGATACACAGACCCTCTGAAAATCACATCCTTAATGAAAAAAAGGGGATTTCTGACACTGGTTTGGACTTTATGTGAGTGAACAGTGTCTACTGTAGTCTTGCACAAAGCAGCCTTTGTATTTCTGCTTGATTGCTTTAAAAATAATCATTTTGTTACACAACAGTAAAACAAGCAAAGGCGTTAGAAAGAAGGACGTTTATGATCATTTTGACCTCGCATGGACATCTGAGTTCAGCTTTTACTGTTTCATCCTCTTCAGCTCCATTAGAACAACGTTTGCCAAAGTAAAGTAACCAATTACCATTCAGACTTGGGTTGACTAGTTTGCTATGCTTGGATACAGAACATATCTAAACATGTGCACAAGCACAGAAGAGTTCTGTAAGTCAAACTTGAAGTGTTTGAGGTTTTCTTCCAGGAATCCCAAACTAATGTAATTTCCCCCCGTCATGCGGTGAGCACAAACCCAGACAGACAACTGAATTATTCCCACTCGTTTAGCGACATCTGATTGGTCTGTCACTACCACACCCACAGTTTCATACCATGGTATGATTATTATAAATATCCCCCTTGCAAACACCCAACCGGGCGGCCGAGCACACTGGACGGGGTGTGCGTTTCCCCTAAGGTGCCAAACAGCGAGTTTGTTTTGATTTCCTCTCAAGTCGTCTCCGGTACTAATCTCTCAGCAAACAGAGTCCTTTGAGCAGAGCCAGTCTTTAAAAACACACTCTCTTCAACGTGCAAAAGAACGGCCTCTTTCAGAGTTGGCAGGGGCAGTTTCGGCATTGCTGAGCGCTGACTGTCAATAACCACATGCCACAAATGAAAGCTGAAAACACATAGGTTCTGCTATTTTTTCCGCTATGCTGTGCATTATTTTTGGTGATATTTCTGCCGTCTGTTGCATTAACAGAGTGTTTATTATAATAAAACCACCCTGGAACAAGCGCAACATTTAATGACTAGTCTCGTATGTGCTGTTTTGACTTTTAATATCGATATGTGGAATTATTTTGTTTCAATGTTTTTTTCCTTTAGTACAAACCTGTCATTAGGCCACTGCAGTATTGTGTAAAACAATACAGACAAGACACATGCAGCATCACCTAGCGAAGTGCTAAAACATGCTAAAAACGTGCTAACATCATGCTAACACATGCAGCATCACCTAGTGAAGTGCTAAAACATGCTAAAAACGTGCTAACATCATGCTAACACATGTAGCATTGCCTAGTGAAGTGCTAAAACATGCTGAAAACGTGCTCGCATCATGCTAACACATGTTAGCATCGCCTAGCAAAGTATTAAACATGCTAAAAATGTGCTAGCATCATGCTAACACATATTAGCATCGCCTAGAAAAGTGTTAAAACATGCTAAAAACGTGCTAGCATCATGCTAACACATGCTAGCATCGCCTAGCGAAGTGTTAAAACATGCTAAAAATGTGCTAGCATCATGCTAACACATGCTAGCATCGCCTAGCGAAGTGCTAAAACATGCTAAAAACGTGCTAACATCATACTAACACATATTAGCATCGCCAATGCTAATATGTGTTAACCCAAGCTGTGTTGCTGACTTGCTGTCTACTGCCTACATAGGCTGCTTTCTACTAAGATAGCATCCTAACTTTCATGTAATCTCACGAGTGATTCATTTGGGACGACTCCAACATATATGTGTGTTTATTTTCATAGCATCGTTTAGTTTTTTATCTTTCCGCTTTTATATGATTAGTCTGTGTAGCATTGCTTTGGGAAGATTGCACATTTCTTGAGGAAATTCGACAACATATTAGACTGAAATGTCGCGTAATTTAGCATTATCGTTAGAACTATTTAAAATAAAGTTCTTGTTGTTTTTATGTACTTTGACTGCTGTCGAGCTCCAACTAAAGAGAGGAAATATCGGGAAGTATATTTATTTAATTCTGTATTATCCAAAAATTGGCATTACAATATGGTTATTTAACACATAAGCCAATTTTGTTATTGTTACCCCATGTGACTCTACCCTCCCTAGCAACCGGGCCAATTTGGTTGCTAAGGAGACCTGGCTGGAGTCACTCACCACGCCTTTCCTCCAATTCCCAATGCGCTGTGACTCCTTGTGGTGGCGTAGTGACTCGCCTCAATCCGGGTGGCGGAGGACAAATCTCAGTTGCCACCACGTCTGAGACGTCAATCCACGCATCTGATCACGTGACTTGTTGAGCGCGTTACCGTGGAGACGTAGCGCGTGTGGAGGCTTCACACTATTCTCCGCAGCATCCACGCACAACTCACCACACGCCCCACCGAGAGCGAGAACCACATTATAGCGACCATGAGGAGGTTACCCCATGTGACTCTACCCTCCCTAGCAACCGGGCCAATTTGGTTGCTAAGGAGACCTGGCTGGAGTCAATCAGCACGCCCTGGATTCAAAGTCGCGACTCCAGGTGTGTTAGTCAGCGTCAATACCCACGGAGCGACCCAGACCCCCCAATAGTTCATTATTGCAAATGGCATTAAATATTAAGTTTTCTGAGAGATATGAGCAAATGTGGTAGGGTTAAAACCTTATAATTAAAAAGTACTTCAATACTGATATTTTTCACACCAAAAGTGTCTGTGTCGCTTTAGAAGACATTAATTAAACCGTTGGCGTCATATGGATGACGTTTACACCGACTATCTGTGATTTTTGGAGCTTCAAAAGAGAAATCTCCATTCACTTGCATTATAAGGACCTTCTGAGCTGACATATTTGACTAGTTATCTTCAAATGTGTTCTGCAGAAGAAAGTCAAACACGCCTAATGAGAGAATTTTCATTTTTGGGTGTACTGTCCCTTTAAGAGTCTAGTAGGCAGCTTCACTTTTGAGTAAGAGCAGAAATCTCCCAGACTGCCCCGTGTCGACTGCTACTTGCTCAAACCGTATTTGTGGATGTTGTGGTAAGTCCTGGCGGTGTTTCAGGGCACATTATGCACAGGAGGGGCTGAGAGTGAAATAAGGGGTAATTGGGTCCCGTCGGGACATCAGAATGACTTTATTAAATTACAACAGGTCAGTAGGCGACTCACTTACAACTTACAGAAGAGACGCTACAGTGTCCTCTCCACAGGCTTCTGTCTCTCCATAATGCATTTAATGTACGTTTATGCTGTTATTGGATTATTGTCGACTGGAGGACAAGGATTAGGAACTGTACTGGATGCAGAACACACCTCTGATAGAAATATGACCAAGTGACTCCAGCCAGGTTTCCTTAGCAACCAAATTAAGCCGGTTGCTAGGGAGGGTCACATGGGGTAACCTCCTCATGGTCGTGATTAGTGGTTCTCGCTCTCAATGCGAAAACTTGAAAATGAATGCAAAGCGCTCCGGATTTACTTTAACGATTGTGTTCCTGGTCATAGCGGGTCGTAAACGCAGTGTTAATAATGACACATAGTGACGCACAAGAGGAGATACATTATGTGGAGTGATACAATGATGAAACGAAATCTCAAAGGTTTCGCTTCGTGAGAAATAAAGGCTCATGGGTATCAAAGAGCATTAAATAACATGTGAATAAAACTAATTAAAGACCTCAGGAGAGACATATTTGACGATCGCATATCAATATCATATTATAAAATATAATCGAACATAAATGTAATTAAAATATATGTTTTATATGATAATAAATAATATGATTAGATTAGTCCGGTAGGAGGAAATCTATTGTTATTGATGGTTTTATTATTATTATTATTATTATTATTATTCTCCTTGCGCCCAAATAGCTCAAAAATGTTCTAATTTGGCACAATGATACTTCAGGGCAACGGGTACCCCCACACCAATAATGGCCCACATTCTCCCATAGGGGGCACTGCAGGCTACCCCCAAATATTTTATTTTCAAATGATGTCATTTCCACCCCATTTGTCCAATTCTTCTGAAACTTGGTGTACATGCCTCAATTCTCATGGAGAACAAAAAGGCCTCAAGGGTCCATAAGGTCCGGCACGAAGGATTTTCCTGTACACTGAAAATGTTTTTTAGGATTCCGGAGGAGGAATCCACATTGCTGCTTACAGCTATATTTATTATTGTTTTTTTTCAAAAACCAAAGTTGACCAAAAAGAGAGACCTATTTCAAGTATTAAGAAATATTTTTTATATTTAAAACTTTATTTTCTAATGTCATTCATATCGTTTTAAAGCCTCATATATCACCATTTTATTATTTGATTTACATATTTGAAGTTAAATACATGAAAATCATTTGTAACGGCCAATTCCCGATGCACTCTGTGTCCTCGTGGTGGCGTAGTGAGTCGCCTCAATCCGGGTGGCGGAGGACAAATCTCAGTTGCCTCCGCGTCTGAGACCATCAATCCATGCATCTTATCACGTGGCTTGTTGAGCGCGTTACCTTGGAGACGTAGCACGTGTGGAGGCTTCACGCTATTCTCCACAGCATCCACACACAACTCAGCACACGCCCCACCGAGAGCGAGAACCACATTTTAGCGACCACGAGGAGGTTACCCCATGTGACTCTACCCTCCCTAGCAACCGGGCCAATTTGGTTGCTAAGGAGACCTGGTTGGAGTCACTCACCACACGCCCCACCGAGAGCGAGAACCACATTATAGCGACCACGAGGAGGTTACCCCATGTGACTCTACCCTCCCTAGCAACCGGGCCAATTTGGTTGCCAAGGAGACCTGGTTGGAGTCACTCGCCACACGCCCCACAGAGAGCGAGAACCACATTATAGTGACCACGAGGAGGTTACCCCATGTGACTCTACCCTCTCTGGCAACCGGGCCAATTTGGTTGCTAAGGAGACCTGACTGGAGTCACTCACCACATGCCCCACCGAGAGCGAGAACCACATTATAGCGACCACGAGGAGGTTACCCCATGTGACTCTACCCTCCCTAGCAACCGGGCCAATTTGGTTGCTAAGGAGACCTGACTGGAGTCACTCACCACACGCCCCACCGAGAGCGAGAACCACATTATAGCGACCACGAGGAGGTTACCCCATGTGACTCTACCCTCCCTAGCAACCGGCCCAATTTGGTTGCTAAGGAGACCTGGCAAGAGTCACTCAGCACACCCTGGATTCAAACTTCTTAAGGTGTGTAAAGCGCACATGCACCTAAAGAAATATAAGAACTTGTATGACTATTAATTGTGAAAGCCCTAAAAGAGACAATTCATCGCCGTAATCGCAACCGATTGTTTGACAATTAATCGTCAACCAGATTTGATGATCATGACGACCCCAGACTTGACCCACTTATAGTGTTTACAGTCGCACATGTGATTTAAGCATTGCATTTTCTAATTCATAAATATGCTACAAACTTCCTTACTCTGGATGTTCAAATAAGTTTATATATGAAGAGCGTGATGCACCATATTTGTTTGTGGACGGGTTAGAAATGTTTTGGAAGTGTTTTGGTGACACTTTGTTGCATTCGTTGACATTAACACCGTTAGTTAGCACAAGTTAACACTTTCACAGCACCTACTGCATTAATCTATTACATCTACATTCATCTATTTAAATCATTGTTCGTTTTAGAAAACTAATGCATTAATGACTTAACAAATGTAACCTTATTATAAAGTGTTACTAATGTTTTATAAGTGTAAACAACTTTTAGAAACAGACTTTTAACCTATGTTGCATTGAATTGCATTGAAGCCTGTAATCATATCACATACAGAATATGATATTTGCACGAGTTATCTGCCTTTATTCCAGTGTTGTGTACTTATGAAGTTAGATCTGTGTTTGTATGAGCATCCAAAGTGTTTGCATTGTTGACTTTCACCGAGTGGAAAGACCTTGACCGCTTTAATATTTTAAATTGGGAATATTTAGGTGGTAAATGAACTAATGTGATCAAACAGGCTTAACTGTGACGAATATTGTTTATGCCCCGTGATGGCGTCTTATTTGGATGATATTATTCTATCGTTCCTCAGGGCTCAGTATCATTCGCTCTTGTGCACAATGTTAAAAAGCTATCTGCCAGTGTGTGTCGCCGCTAATTTCCCGTGTCAGGGCGCGTTATCTGTGGGGCCACATGACTGCATGAAGCCTGTATATCACATCAGAAGTGTCTGTCTGTCAGGGGAGGACTGGAACACTGCTCACTGTTGCCACGGGGACAGACGTCTGATTACAAAGCCACCTATCAGAGAGCACAAAGTGTTAATCAAAATCCCACATGCCGATAATACCACAAGCTTCCTGTAGGGAACGCCATACTCCCAGCGAGTAGGATTGGGTCTTTCCTCTAGCGGCGCCGCTTTGTAACCCGTGTGAAAGTCATGTTCTGCAAACGCCAGCAGTTTGTAGCTCGTGCTGGGAGATTCGGGTCAGTGTTTTGATTTGATCTGGGCTTTCGGGTGAACGGTGTCAGTAGAACAAGAGAAACGTGGAGACGTTTGTGATGAGAGAGCAACAGAAAACGCTCACACAAGCGCTGAGTGGTCACATGACGTGCTCAATTCGATTGTTGTGTGTCGCTTATCGTTGTTCAGATACTTTCTCCCATCACAGGTTAAAGGAATGTTCCGGATTCAACACGAGTCGAGCTCAATGAACAGCGTTGGTGGCGTAAACCAAAATTAATTTTGACTATATATCTAATGTTACAGCTTTGTTGCCATGACGACGTAACTTCAGTGACATCTTTTAGAGGGGTTTGGGGGGGTGCACATGCACCTCAATTACTTTTGTGCTATAATGATGTTATTTATTGCCTTTTTGTTACTTTTAAATCTTCACTAAATGTATCAAAATATTCTGCTTAATCGCCTAATTAGACAAACTCAATTAAATCATTTTGTATCCATAATTATTTTCCAAAATATGCGAAAGACGAAAATATAAATGTTGGGATAAGTTGCACTATACAGGAAAAAAACCCGCTTATCTGACGTGAGGAGCTATTGTCATAAAAACACAGAAATGTCAAAATAAAAGCTCGGTTTAAATGCTCGTGTGTTTTTGCAAAATGTGACACTTGTTGGGCGCATAAAATGTCCTGGAAAATTGTGCCTTTGAAAGGAGTGTTTACTGATATAATTAAAGTGTGTTTTAAATATTATTTAACATTTAATTGTAAAATGTAAATTATTCAGGGCTGTGTTACTTCAGTGGTATTTTCATGTCATAATAAATAACGATTGTAAATGTTTCAAATTTTCACATAATCGCACAGATAGGAGAATAATCGCCCGACTAGTCGAATCATCACACAGGTGAATAATCACACATATAGGTGAATAATCACACAGGTGAATAATCACACATATAGGTGAATAATCACACAGGTGAATAATCACACATATAGGTGAATAATCACACATATAGGTGAATAATCACACAGGTGAATAATCACACATATAGGTGAATAATCACACATATAGGTGAATAATCACACAGGTGAATAATCACACATATAGGTGAATAATCACACAGGTGAATAATCACACATATAGGCGAATAATCACACATATAGGCGAATAATCACACATATAGGTGAATAATCACACATATAGGTGAATAATCACACAGGTGAATAATCACACATATAGGCGAATAATCACACATATAGGTGAATAATCACACATATAGGTGAATAATCACACATATAGGCGAATAATCACACATATAGGCGAATAATCACACATATAGGTGAATAATCACACATATAGGTGAATAATCACACATATAGGTGAATAATCACACATATAGGTGAATAATCACACATAATAGGCGAATAATCACACATATAGGCGAATAATCACACATATAGGTGAATAATCACACATATAGGCGAATAATCACACATATAGGCGAATAATCACACATATAGGTGAATAATCACACATATAGTCGAATAATCACACATATAGCCGAATAATCACACATATAGGTGAATAATCACACATATAGGTGAATAATCACACATATAGGTGAATAATCACACATATAGGTGAATAATCACACATATAGGTGAATAATCACACATATAGGCGAATAATCACACATATAGCCGAATAATAACACATATAGCCGAATAATCACACATATAGGTGAATAATCACACATATAGGTGAATAATCACACATATAGGTGAATAATCACACAGGTGAATAATCACACATATAGGTGAATAATCACACATATAGGTGAATAATCACACATATAGGTGAATAATCACACAGGTGAATAATCACACATATAGGTGAATAATCACACATATAGGCGAATAATCACACATATAGGCGAATAATCACACATATAGGTGAATAATCACACATATAGGTGAATAATCACACATATAGGTGAATAATCACACAGGTGAATAATCACACATATAGGCGAATAATCACACATATAGGCGAATAATCACACATATAGGTGAATAATCACACAGGTGAATAATCACACATATAGGTGAATAATCACACAGGTGAATAATCACACATATAGGTGAATAATCACACAGGTGAATAATCACACATATAGGTGAATAATCGCACATATAGCCGAATAATCACACATATAGCCGAATAGTCACACATATAGGTGAATAATCACACATATAGGTGAATAATCACACATATAGGTGAATAATCACACATATAGCCGAATAATCACACATATAGGTGAATAATCACACATATAGGTGAATAATCACACATATAGGCGAATAATCACACATATAGCCGAATAATCACACATATAGGTGAATAATCACACAGGTGAATAATCACACATATAGGTGAATAATCACACATATAGGCGAATAATCACACATATAGGTGAATAATCACACATATAGGCGAATAGTCACACATATAGGTGAATAGTCACACATATAGGTGAATAATCACACATATAGGTGAATAATCACACATATAGGTGAATAATCACACATATAGGTGAATAGTCACACATATAGGTGAATAATCACACATATAGGTGAATAATCACACATATAGCCGAATAATCACACATATAGGTGAATAATCACACATATAGGTGAATAATCACACATATAGCCGAATAGTCACACATATAGCCGAATAATCACACATATAGCCGAATAATCACACATATAGCCGAATAGTCACACATATAGGTGAATAATCACACATATAGGTGAATAATCACACATATAGGTGAATAATCACACATATAGCCGAATAGTCACACAGGTGAATAATCACACATATAGCCGAATAATCACACATATAGGTGAATAATCACACATATAGGTGAATAATCACACATATAGGCGAATAATCACACATATAGCCGAATAATCACACATATAGCCGAATAATCACACATATAGCCGAATAATCACACATATAGCCGAATAATCACACATATAGCCGAATAGTCACACATATAGGTGAATAATCACACATATAGGTGAATAATCACACATATAGGTGAATAATCACACATATAGCCGAATAATCACACATATAGCCGAATAGTCACAAATATAGGTGAATAATCACACATATAGCCGAATAATCACACATATAGGTGAATAATCACACATATAGGTGAATAATCACACAGGTGAATAATCACACATATAGGTGAATAATCACACATATAGGTGAATAATCACACAGGTGAATAATCACACATATAGGCGAATAATCACACATATAGGCGAATAATCACACATATAGGTGAATAATCACACATATAGGTGAATAATCACACATATAGGTGAATAATCACACAGGTGAATAATCACACATATAGGTGAATAATCACACATATAGGTGAATAATCACACAGGTGAATAATCACACATATAGGCGAATAATCACACATATAGGCGAATAATCACACATATAGGCGAATAATCACACATATAGGTGAATAATCACACATATAGGTGAATAATCACACATATAGGTGAATAATCACACATATAGGTGAATAATCACACAGGTGAATAATCACACATATAGGTGAATAATCACACATATAGGTGAATAATCACACAGGTGAATAATCACACATATAGGCGAATAATCACACATATAGGTGAATAATCACACAGGTGAATAATCACACATATAGGCGAATAATCACACATATAGGCGAATAATCACACATATAGGCGAATAATCACACATATAGGTGAATAATCACACAGGTGAATAATCACACATATAGGTGAATAATCACACATATAGGTGAATAATCACACAGGTGAATAATCACACATATAGGTGAATAATCACACATATAGCCGAATAATCACACATATAGCCGAATAGTCACACATATAGGTGAATAATCACACATATAGGTGAATAATCACACATATAGGCGAATAATCACACATATAGGCGAATAATCACACATATAGGCGAATAATCACACATATAGCCAAATAATCACACATATAGGTGAATAATCACACATATAGGTGAATAATCACACATATAGGTGAATAATCACACATATAGCCGAATAATCACACATATAGCCGAATAGTCACACATATAGCCGAATAGTCACACATATAGGTGAATAATCACACATATAGGTGAATAATCACACATATAGCCGAATAAACACACATATAGCCGAATAGTCACACATATAGGTGAATAATCACACATATAGCCGAATAATCACACATATAGCCGAATAGTCACACATATAGGTGAATAATCACACATATAGGTGAATAATCACACATATAGCCGAATAATCACACATATAGCCGAATAGTCACACATATAGCCGAATAGTCACACATATAGGTGAATAATCACACATATAGGTGAATAATCACACATATAGCCGAATAATCACACATATAGCCGAATAGTCACACATATAGGTGAATAATCACACATATAGGTGAATAATCACACATATAGGTGAATAATCACACATATAGGCGAATAATCACACATATAGCCGAATAGTCACACATATAGGTGAATAATCACACATATAGGTGAATAATCACACATATAGCCGAATAATCACACATATAGGCGAATAGTCACACATATAGGTGAATAATCACACATATAGGTGAATAATCACACATATAGGTGAATAATCAGGGCTGTGTTACTTCAGTGGTATTTTAATGTCATAATAAATACCGATTGTAAATGTTTCAAATTTTCACATAATCACACATATAGGCGAATAATCGCACAGTTTGGTGAATAATCGCCCGAATAGGCGAACAAGCGCACAGCCTCCCGAATAAGCGCCCGAATAGGCGAATAATCACACAGATAGGCGAATAATCGCCCGAATTTGCGGATAATCACACCACTAGGCGAATAATCACACAGCTAGGCGAATAATCACACAGCTAGCGAATTTTTGCCCGAATAGTCACACAGATAGTCGCATAATCCACATATAGGCGAATAATCGGTCGAATGGGCAAATAATCGCCCGAATAGGCGCATAAGCACACAGATGTGGCGAATAATCGGCTGAATAGTCTAATTATCACACAGATAGATGAATAACTGCCCGAATAGGCGAATAATCTCCCGAATAGACGAATAACCACACAGATGTGGCGAATAATCGCCCGAATAGTCGAATAATCGCTCCAATAATCATTTGATTAGTCGGTTATCACCAACTAGTGATTATATAATCGCTAGTTGCAGCCCTATTATTAATGGATAATTCTCATTTTAACTATAATTAAATTATAGTAATTGTGTATATTATAATGCTGAACAAGTCAGGGTAATGCACATGCATATCGGTTAAGGAACGTTAGCTTTTGCCAATGTCTGAAATACGTTTAAAATATCTTACCAAAAACAAAATCAGATTTGGGCCGTACTCAGCTGCGGTGGGAACGTAGCCAGAGACCCGTCCTATTTCACTGTCATTGTATGGAAAACAGCCACAGAGCAAAGAAAGAAAAATGGGTTTGGAACGACATGAGGGCGAGTAAATAATGACTTTTAATGAATTTTCATTTTGAGGTGAAATATCCCCTTAATGAACCCAGAATGCTTTAATGAAAATGGTACTGGGTGAAAAGAGTGTTCCTCACTACATATGTTCTCCAAATGACCATTAAAGAACGTTTATTTTGTGAAAACAGTAGCAGACTGCAGGCATCAGCGGAGGCCCGTCTGAAAGAGAGCGTTTCCACACTGGCACGAAACTCTGCCTGTTTCCACACGTCTCAATGGTAAGAGCGCATTTTCGGGACACACACACCCCTCTCTCTGTTCGCCCAGATGTTTTCATTCTTCTCATGAAGGCCGACGCTCTCGACAGACAGTTTGAGTGATGTGCTATAGAGGAACACGTTCTCAATGACACGCACACAAAGGCAGCACTCGTTCCCTGTACTTCACTCTTCACATACATAATTCCATCATTCCATCATAATCCTGTTATTTGCAGGCCAATTGTGGGGATTATATAAAATTGGATCAGCATTCCCTCTTCAGACTTTTCAGCTTTATCTCCACAGAGCGTTAAAGGGATAGTTCACTCAAAAATGACAATTCTCCCATAAGTTACTCACTCTCATATCATTCCGAATCCGAGTTTCTTTCTTCAGTGGAACACAAAAGGTGCATTTCTAAGGAAAATAATATTCTCTTTTCAGTGGTTAGCACTGTCGCCTCACAGCAAGAAGGTCCTGGGTTTGAGTCCCGGCTCGTCTAGGGTCTTTCTTGTGGACTTCGCATGTCCTCCCTGTGTTTGCGTGGGTTTCCTTCCCCACAAGTCCTAAAACATCCAGGTTTAAGCGCTTAACCCCGCTTATTATTATTATTATTATTATTATTATTATTATTATTCCGCCATAAAACTGATCGGGCAGAGCGTACCGTAAGGACTAGAGACTTGAAACTTGGTCAGATGGTAGTAGTATTGCTCGCTACTCGGAAACACGGACTCGGCCAAATCGGTCAATAGGGGGCGCTACAGCGATCAAAAACGTGTAACTGCTCACAACTCCTAGACCGTTTGTCGTAGACTCAAGTGCTTTATATCATTTATATCAATTTCCGCCATCTTGGATTTTTCATAAAACCTACTTTTGCAAACTAGTCCTATGTTTTTCATCCGATCGGGACCGAACCAGTGCTCAACGATTCTATGGAGTCTCATTATCAAAAGTTATCAAAAAAAGTTTGAACTTTCGACTCGAGATGGCTACGGTATGCGACAACATTGGCTATTAACTCTTGAAGGAAATGAGATATCTTCACCACACTTGGCATGCTTATGTAAGAGGTCAATCTTTAGTCGTCCAGAAAAGTTGGTGCAGTTTTGCCACATGGTGGCGCTATAATACCAAAAAACCTGAAATTGACTGTAACTACGCAACCGTTAGTCCGTTTGAGTTGAAAACCGGCATGCAGTGTCTTTGTCCAAGGTGCCATGACAGTCTATGAGGACATTGGCGTATCTCAAAAAACATGGCCGCCATCGGCCAATGAAATTTGAGCACCTATTAGACGAGGTTAACGGAGGCCGATCGGCACAAAACTCGGTGGGCTTGTTTGACTCCTGTTCCCAGACGTCTGTGAGAAATTTGAAAGAAATCGGACACGAGTGGCGCTAACGAGTTTTACGCCTCAGTAATCACGCTGACTTTCACACATAGACACAATATGCATATCATATGTTAGATCTCCTCATTCTGCACCACTTTGCCTCAAGTAGCACTGCTGTCAATCAAATCATTCATTAAATATTCACCATTATGTAAAAAACATACTTTTGAGAACTAGTCCGATCTTTTTAGCTCAAACTCAATCAAACTAATGCGGTACAATTCTCTGGACTCGCTAGGTCAATAGTTATCAAAATAATGTGCTTTACCCTTTGGATATCTAGAACAGGGTCATCTAGAAAATGGGCGTGGCAAAATATACTCAAAAGTCTATAAATCCTAAACGAAACGTCAAAACTTCACGAATGTTGGTGAGCACATGCAACATATAATTATAAAGAAGTGTACAAACGTTTATGGAGATTGGACAACAGGTGGCGCTATAACTGTTAAAAACCTTTTCAAAACATATATTTCCTCAGTAAATTACTTGTATTGGCTGTAAATGGTCTTTTCCATCTATGGTACATCAATGGTACATGCTTGCTAAATAAAACTATTACTAAAATGTGTTTACCACTGTTGTTTTTCAATCAAATATGGTGCCGTTGTCATCATTGGCATTTTGTCACGAGACAACCAATAGCTTTACGATGCTCCATTTCTGTCGTGCATATGACTCTTGTAGACTTCACAGAGCTCTTTGCTTTCTGACTACTTTTATGAGGCTTTTTTGGTCATTTTAGAGCTTGGCAATCCCAGTCCCCATTCACTTTCATTATATGTAGAAGAGCAGCCAATATATGATGGCACCTTTATTCAATATGTTCACCTTTTGTGTTTCACTGAATCAGACATTATTACTCACATCAGGTCGATCAGGTCATCTGAGTCCGGTTAAATTTGCCTGATTTTCCAGTTTGTGCGTCTATTTCTCGTCTCCTCTGATGGGCGAACGGAGGCCAGCGGCAGGCCGTTTAATTTCAGCGTCCGTGTGGCTGTGGAAAATTATGGCCCAGGGTAATGCTCTCGACACGAGGGTAATGAAACTCCTTCTCGAGGCACTGTGGTGCTATTTCATCCCACTCGCCCTGTTCACCGCTGTATTAATTAAATATCCATTTATGGGACTGTATCAATTTATGGCTCGTATCTGCTGGAGCGTACGAGACCTCACAATACCTGCAAACAAGCCCGAGTCACATTATGTCTTTATGGCGTTCGGCTTGAGATGCCGTTCGGCCGTTTTGATTGAAACAGAATGAAGCTGAAGGACTGCGGCGCAGCACGGGGCACTGGTGCATGCTGGGACGACTCGACTCTTTGTTTGTGGAGTGATTTGTTAGCTTCTAAATCGTTGCAGCTAAACCTTTCAGCACTAGGTTAAAAAACAAATAAATCGGCCCCATTTTAAAACCGATTCGCTGCTTTTTCAGTGAGATTAATGCGAAAGTGTGAAATCAGAATTAATATTCTATAGAGCTGTTCCGGATGGAGTCCCAAATCACATTTAGCTTTTTAGAACCACGGACCAAACAAGCAAGTGATCAAATCTTATTTGTGCATTCAGACATAACCAGCCTATCTACATGTGTTGCTATGGTAACGACGTAGGTGATGCTTTCAAAACAGATACAGGAAAAATGGAGGTGCATCATCTCGCTCTCCAAATAAGCATCCAGACTCTCCAAAACTCAGATTTTCAGTGGCAGTCTGAACAAGGCCTAAGTTGCACCACCTCAGAAATGACTTCACAGAAGTATCTGATAACTGGCAAAAATCAGCTTACTCAAAATATACGACAATTTAAGAGAAACGTGTTTACATTAGACTTGAAATCATCATGCTTTTAGTGCAACCATTGCACGTATTGCATGGTAAGAACGCCTGATTTAAAAACTTTTGTATGCGCAAAATGGGCATTAAAATTTGATGTCTGATTTGTGAGCGAATTATTATTATTATTATTATTATTATTATTTATTGATTAGGTTCTTTACATTTATTTGGTCAAAATGTCGAGTCAAAATTATAAAAAAAAATTTTTCCCAGAAATCAAAGGACTCAAATTCAATGGAAATGTGTTGGTCAAAAAAGTTGGGAACCCTGTTTGGAAGTTCAGAAAGCCTACTTAAAGCCTTTTCTCTAAAAAACAGAAATGTGTGTTCCAGTGAGACACTTACAATGGAAGTCAGTGGGGTCAGTGGGGGTCAGTGGGGGTCAGTGGGAGTCAGTGGGGACAATAGAAGTCAGTGGGGGTCAGTGGGAGTCAGTGGGGGTCAGTGGGAGTCAGTGGGGACAATAGAAGTCAGTGGGAGTCAGTTGAAGTCAGTGGGGGTCAGTGGGAGTCAGTGGGAGTCAGTGGGGACAATGGAAGTCAGTGGGGGTCCGTGGGGGTCAGTGGGGGTCAGTTGAAGTCAGTAGGGGTCAGTGGGGGTCAGTGGGGACAATGGAAGTCAATGGGGGTCAGTGGGAGTCAGTGGGGGTCAGTGGGGACAATGGAAGTCAGTGGGAGTCAGTGGGAGTCAGTGGGGACAATAGAAGTCAGTGGGAGTCAGTGGGGGTCAGTGGGAGTCAGTGGGGACAATGGAAGTCAGTGGGGGTCAGTGGGGGTCAGTGGGAGTCAGTGGGGACAATAGAAGTCAGTGGGGGTCAGTGGGGGTCAGTAGGGATCAGTGGGGGTCAGTCGGGGTCAGTGGGGACAATGGAAGTCAGTGGGAGTCAGTGGGAGTCAGTGGGGTCAGTGGGAGTCAGTGGGGGTCAGTGGGGACAATTGAAGTCAGTGGGGGTCAGTGGGAGTCAGTGGGGGTCAGTGGGGACAATGGGAGTCAGTGGGGGTCAGTGGGAGTCAGTGGAAGACAATGGAAGTCAATGGAAGTCAATGGGGCCAATTTTTCAATGGTTTAAAGACAGAAATGTGAAGCTTATCATATTATAAAAGCACTTACATTAATTCTTCTGTGTCTTATTGTGGGTGTAAAGTTGTTAAATTTTTGTTTTTACGGTCGTTTTGGGGTATTATGGTTTACGGTGTTATGTCGTCATGGCAACAAAGTTGTAAAATTGCCTATAGCTTTGCACACAAATGGTTAGTAAGTGATTTTTATCACAATAAAATCACATATTGTTTATCTTGTGTCTATACTTTTGAAACAGTGAGTATTTTAATGCTTACAGATTAAACCCCATTGACTTCCATTGGAAGTGTCTCACTGGAACACACCTTTAAAGAAAAGGAGGAATGGGTCGAAATACATTTTTGTGGTAGTCAATATTATGTCACAAATGCTGTCGATTGAGCTGAACTTGTATTGAACCCGGAATGTGGAATATTCCTTAAAAGTGCATCCCGGTGGCGTTTTAGTCCCCCACAATTCACTTCAAACTCACATTCAGGTCTCACTTCATCCTTTCCCCGTTGAATATTCTGTATCACTCAGAAATGCGTCACGTTACACTAAAATGGGTTGCGAATGCAGTTTCATGATGACATAATCATGTGATGTGTGTGCGATTTTATTTCTCTTAAACGGCAGCTTGATGCTTTCAGTTGTGTCCAATGCCCATGTTGGGTAATTATCCCACAGATGAGTGACAGAACGGTTTTTAAGTCTCTTGCATAGATGCCTTGCGGTAGACTGCTTACCTGACATCACGAGGCAATTATTTCTAATCACTTTGAAGAGTCCAATTGTTTTAACCATAATAACTGTATCCAGTACAGAGAGGCTTTCATCCACCAGCACTAACAAGAAATCATTACAGGCCAAGCAGACGCCACATCTGGTCACCTCCCGTCACGTGCTGCTATACAATTGCTGGTGATAATTTTGAGTTTACCGGCTAATAAGACGATGATGAATGAAGTTGAAAGAGAGTCCTCGGCGGAGAGAGAGAACTGAGACACTGTGACTTCACAGCGGTTTGAAAAACATCTCGTTATCACCGGCTCAAATTGAACAAATCATAGACACAAGCTGCCAGCGTAAACCAGCTGAAGTACTTTATATTTATTCTACGCCTCTTTCTCTTCTCCCACCTGGATTCACGGTGAGCGCTGGCGTACGTGTGTGTCTGTAAGTGTCTAAAAGCACGAGCGAGTGATCCAATTAGCACTGGAGAGAGGAGACGCCCACCACGCCGAGAGGACACGAGAAATCGAATCAGGGAGAAAAGATGAGATTTCCATTACTGAAGGTTAAAAACCAGTGAGGAAATTTCAAGACTAGGCGTTGCGTATTCCGGCCCTGTCTGTGGCCTTTTGAGACGAGAGGTGAGGATGTGACCCTTTTAGAGAATTACCCCTGAAACAGGGCTGTTGTTTGTAGGAGAGAGTCTACACACAAAGCTTTTGCTATGTTTATGCCTCTCATCTACACTAGAACAGCGATTTCCTCCACCAAAAATTTGAACTTTTTTGCGGGGTCAATTGGAGTCATTGGAAGTCATTGGGGTCAATAGAAGTCAGTGGGGGTCAATGGAAGTCAGTGGGGGTCAATGGAAGTCAGTGGGGTCAGTAGAATTCAGTGGGGTCAATAGAAGTCAATGGAAGTCAGTGGGGGTCAATGGAAGTCAGTGGGGGTCAATAGAAGTCAGTGGGGGTCAATGGAAGTCAGTGGGGTCAATGGAAGTCAGTGGGGTCAATGGAAGTCAATGGAAGTCAGTGGGGTAAATGGAATTCAGTGGGGTAAATGGAATTCAGTGGAAGTCAGTGGGGTCAATGGAAGTCAGTGGGGTCAATGGAAGTCAGTGGGGTCAATGGAAGTCAGTGGGGTCAATGGAAGTCAGTGGGGTCAATGGAAGTCAGTGGAAGTCAGTGGGGTCAATAGAAGTCAATGGAAGTCAGTGGGGTCAATAGAAGTCAATGGAAGTCAGTGGGGTCAATAGAAGTCAATGGAAGTCAGTGGGGTCAATGGAAGTCAATGGGGTCAATAGAAGTCAATGGAAGTCATTGGGGTCAATAGAAGTCAGTGGGGTCAATAGAAGTCAATGGAAGTCAGTGGGGTCAATAGAAGTCAATGGAAGTCAGTGGGGTCAATAGAAGTCAGTGGGGGTCAATAGAAGTCAGTGGGGGTCAATGGAAGTCAGTGGGGGTCAATGGAAGTCAGTGGGGTCAGTGGAAGTCAGTGGAAGTCAGTGGGGTCAATGGAAGTCAGTGGGGTCAATAGAAGTCAATGGAAGTCAGTAGGGGTCAATGGAAGTCAATGGAAGTCAATGGAAGTCAGTGGGGTCAATGGAAGTCAGTGGGGTCAATGGAAGTCAATGGAAGTCAGTGGGGTCAATGGAAGTCAGTGGAAGTCAGTGGGGTCAGTGGAAGTCAGTGGAAGTCAGTGGGGTCAGTGGAAGTCAGTGGGGTCAATGGACGTCAATGGAAGTCAGTGGGGTCAATGGAAGTCAGTGGGGTCAATGGAAGTCAGTGGGGTCAATAGAAGTCAATGGGGTCAATAGAAGTCAATAGAAGTCAGTGGGGTCAATAGAAGTCAATGGAAGTCAGTGGGGTAAATGGAAGTCAATGGAAGTCAATGGAAGTCAGTGGGGTCAATAGAAGTCAATGGAAGTCAGTGGGGTAAATGGAATTCAGTGGGGTAAATGGAATTCAGTGGGGTCAATGGAAGTCAGTGGGGTCAATGGAAGTCAATGGAAGTCAGTGGGGTCAATGGAAGTCAATGGAAGTCAGTGGGGTCAATTGAAGTCAGTAGGGTCAATGGAAGTCAGTGGGGTCAATGGAAGTCAATGGAAGTCAGTGGGGTAAATGGAATTCAGTGGGGTCAATGGAAGTCAGTGGGGTCAATGGAAGTCAGTGGGGTCAATGGAAGTCAATGGAAGTCAGTGGGGTCAATGGAAGTCAGTGGGGTCAATGGAAGTCAGTGGGGTCAATGGAAGTCAATGGAAGTCAGTGGGGTCAATGGAATTCAGTGGGGTAAATGGAATTCAGTGGAAGTCAGTGGGGTCAATGGAAGTCAGTGGGGTCAATGGAAGTCAGTGGGGTCAATGGAAGTCAGTGGGGTCAATGGAAGTCAGTGGAAGTCAGTGGGGTCAATAGAAGTCAATGGAAGTCAGTGGGGTCAATAGAAGTCAATGGAAGTCAGTGGGGTCAATAGAAGTCAATGGAAGTCAGTGGGGTCAATGGAAGTCAATGGGGTCAATAGAAGTCAATGGAAGTCATTGGGGTCAATGGAAGTCAGTGGGGTCAATGGAAGTCAGTGGGGTCAATAGAAGTCAATGGAAGTCAGTGGGGTCAATAGAAGTCAGTGGGGGTCAATAGAAGTCAGTGGGAGTCAATGGAAGTCAGTGGGGGTCAATGGAAGTCAGTGGGGTCAGTGGAAGTCAGTGGAAGTCAGTGGGGTCAATGGAAGTCAGTGGGGTCAATAGAAGTCAATGGAAGTCAGTAGGGGTCAATGGAAGTCAATGGAAGTCAATGGAAGTCAGTGGGGTCAATGGAAGTCAGTGGGGTCAATGGAAGTCAATGGAAGTCAGTGGGGTCAATGGAAGTCAGTGGAAGTCAGTGGGGTCAGTGGAAGTCAGTGGAAGTCAGTGGGGTCAGTGGAAGTCAGTGGGGTCAATGGACGTCAATGGAAGTCAGTGGGGTCAATGGAAGTCAGTGGGGTCAATGGAAGTCAGTGGGGTCAATAGAAGTCAATGGAAGTCAATGGGGTCAATAGAAGTCAATAGAAGTCAGTGGGGTCAATAGAAGTCAATGGAAGTCAGTGGGGTAAATGGAAGTCAATGGAAGTCAATGGAAGTCAGTGGGGTCAATAGAAGTCAATGGAAGTCAGTGGGGTAAATGGAAGTCAATGGAAGTCAATGGAAGTCAGTGGGGTCAATAGAAGTCAATGGAAGTCAGTGGGGTAAATGGAATTCAGTGGGGTAAATGGAATTCAGTGGGGTCAATGGAAGTCAGTGGGGTCAATGGAAGTCAGTGGGGTCAATGGAAGTCAATGGAAGTCAGTGGGGTCAATGGAAGTCAATGGAAGTCAGTGGGGTCAATTGAAGTCAGTAGGGTCAATGGAAGTCAGTGGGGTCAATGGAAGTCAATGGAAGTCAGTGGGGTAAATGGAATTCAGTGGGGTCAATGGAAGTCAGTGGGGTCAATGGAAGTCAGTGGGGTCAATGGAAGTCAATGGAAGTCAGTGGGGTCAATGGAAGTCAGTGGGGTCAATGGAAGTCAGTGGGGTCAATGGAAGTCAATGGAAGTCAGTGGGGTCAATGGAATTCAGTGGGGTCAATGGAAGTCAGTGGAAGTCAGTGGGGTCAATGGAAGTCAGTGGGGTCAATGGAAGTCAGTGGGGTCAATGGAAGTCAATGGAAGTCAGTGGGGTCAATGGAATTCAGTGGGGTCAATGGAAGTCAGTGGAAGTCAGTGGGGTCAATGGAAGTCAGTGGGGTCAATAGAAGTCAATGGAAGTCAGTGGGGTAAATGGAATTCAGTGGGGTAAATGGAATTCAGTGGGGTCAATGGAAGTCAGTGGAAGTCAGTGGGGTCAATGGAATTCAGTGGGGTCAATGGAAGTCAGTGGAAGTCAGTGGGGTCAATGGAAGTCAGTGGGGTCAATGGAAGTCAATGGAAGTCAGTGGGGTAAATGGAATTCAGTGGGGTAAATGGAATTCAGTGGAAGTCAGTGGGGTCAATGGAAGTCAGTGGGGTCAATGGAAGTCAGTGGGGTCAATGGAAGTCAATGGAAGTCAGTGGGGTCAATGGAAGTCAGTGGGGTCAATGGAAGTCAATGGAAGTCAGTGGGGTCAGTGGAAGTCAGTGGGGTCATGGGAGTCAATTGAACAGATATTTGTGGACGAGACCTAAGTCATCAGTTAATTTAATTTAATCGTTGATGGAATTTTATTTTTTTATTGAATTTGGAGCTGCTGCTCCTTTGCGTCGAAAGGAGCTAGTTGAGGTGGTTTGGGCATCTGGTAAGGATGCCCCCTGGCCGCCTCCCTAGGGAGGTGTTTCAGGCACGTCCAGCTGGGAGGAGGCCTCGGGGAAACCCAGGACTAGGTGGAGAGATTACATATCCACACTGGCCTGGGAATGCCTCGGGGTCCCCCAGTCAGAGCTGGTTAATGTGTCTCGGGATTGGGAAGTTTGGGGCCCCCTGCTGGAGCTGCTGCCCCCGCGACCCGACTTCGGATAAGTGGTTGAAGATGGATGAATTTTATCTTCTTTTCTCACAGCATGTGGAGACTCATGCTACTCTCCACGATCCACACACAACTCACCACACGCCCCATTGAGAGAACCACTAATCACCACCACGAGGAGGTTACCCCATGTGACTCTACCCTCCCTAGCAACCGGCTCAATTTGGTTTCCCCATGTGACTCTACCCTCCCTAGCAACCGCGCCAAATTGGTTTCCCCATGTGACTCTACCCTCCCTAGCAACTGGGCCAATTTGTTTACCCCATGTGACTCTAACAATTTGGTTACCCCATGTGACTCTACCCTCCCTAGCAACTGGCCCAATTTGGTTGCTAAGGAGACCTGACTGGAGTCACTCACCACACGCCCCATTGAGAGCGAGAACCACTAATCACCACCACGAGGAGGTTACCCCATGTGACTCTACCCTCCTAGCAACCGCGCCAATTTGGTTGCTAAGGAGACCTGACTGGAGTCAGTCAGCACAACGTGGATTCGAACATGTCAATAGTCAGCGTCAATACTCGCTGAGCTACCCAGAATTTTCATTTTTAAGTTCTCGGTCCCAGTAAAACCAGTAGTAGTCTCCAGCAGTTTATACAGCAATCAGACAAAAACACAATGACAAATTAATCAGACACACACATTTCGCTCTAGTCTCATTGTATACACAGGAAGCTTTTGCCCTGAAAGGAAGCAGATGGTGGCATGCAGATATCTGGCAGACAGCTTCACATAATTCATGGAAGCCATTAGAGTAAAGACAAAAGGCTGAAGATGTTCATGTGCCATCTGTGTAGAGACCGACACATCATCAAATGACACAGTTGGGGGAAAATAAATAATAAACCCCCCAAAATGGTCAGGAATCGAATGCCTAAGATGAGCAATTCATGCACAAAAGACTAAGTTGCCCCTATTTTTCCTTACTTGAGCTGACGGTACTGTAAAATAGCACAATTGTGTTGTGTCTTACCTTGAGATCCAGCACAGTGTCTCTGTGTGAGAGAACGTTTGTATCAGTCGCTCTTTCCTCTGTCAGACGTGATCATTTTCTCATATTTTACACCGTAAAACTGGCACGGTAAGAACTTTGGTCAACTGTAACTGTATATAATTGACCTCAAAACTAACGGGCTTGAGCTAAATACACCAAACAGTTATTTTGAATTCATGGGGTGTTAAATAGAAGACTAGATAGGTACATTTCCTGAAGAAAATGTGAGTGGTGCTTGCCGTGGCAAAACTCGTGAAATAGCATGTTATAGCTTGTTGCTAAGCACTAAACTGATGGTCCTAGAATGTTGCTAGCGTTCGTTTTTATGATGGTAACATGTAGTTGTTTGGTTTATCACATAACTATGCGATGCTAGCATGTGGTAGCATGATGTTAGCACGTTTTTAGCATGTTTTAACACTTTGCTATGCAATGCTAGCATGTGTTAACATGATGTTAACTCGTTTTTAGCATGTTTTATCACTTCGCTAGGCGATGCGAGCATGTGTTAGCCTGATGCTAGCATGTGGTAGCATGATGTTAGCACGTTTTTAGCATGTTTTAGCACTTCGCTAGGCGATGCTAGCATGTGTTTACATGATGTTAGCACATATTTAGCATGTTTTAGCACTTCGCTAGGCGATGCTATCATGATGCTAACAAGTTTTAAACATGTTTTAACTTCGCTAGGCGATGTTAACATGTGGTAACATGATGTTAGCACGTTTTTAGCATTTTTTAGCACTTCGCTAGGCGATGCTAGCATGTGTTAGCATGATGCTAGCAAGTTTTTAGCATGTTGTTTCACTTCGCTAGGTGATGCTAGCATGTGTTATCATGATGCTAGCACGTTTTTAGCATGTTTTAGGGTGTGGCTATGAAGATTTTAGGTCATTACTTATTCGCAATGTTAAGTCAATGGGATTTTTTTGGCCGCTTTTTTGTCCGCTGTGCGAACATCGTACACCTGATCACTTAGAAACGATACAGCGCACCTCTCCTCAATGAGACGCACGATTTGACGCCTCACTCGGGGGTCTGTGACAAAAGCTGCGGGAGGAGTAGCGCGCCAAACTTTGTGTGGAATAATAATAATAATAAAAAGAATAATAAGTATGCAAGAGAACAATAGTGATGCCTTTGGCAAGCACCACTAATAAAGAGACAAACAATAGTCACCGTCTCCCCACAACATTTCATCTAGAGTTCATGTCTGTGATACTGTCTGAGAACTGAAAGAACAGGAAGTGGAGAAGCACATTAATGATCTCAAAGTTCAAAACCTGAAGTCGGGGGAATAATGAGTGCGGCAGTCATTACTGCAGATGCCTGCCGCCGCTGGACTCTGATTAGCTCCGCACGCTCCACGCGTGTCTTAACCACTAAATGACCTGATAGATCACATTAATGCCGTTTCCATCCCATAATGCTCTCACATTTAAAAAACGATGTGTGAAGCCATCACGACACGTTTACAGGTAAAGTGCTTCCGAGCTAATCGGAGGAAACTTGCAGTCGCTGTGTTTTTGAGGCATTCAGAGGGGGTCATGAGAGGAGAATGAACTCCGAGTGAAAGTAGATGAGCGGCTGATGTTGATAATGTCATGAGATGTGCTGAGGCCGAATGTTTTAAACCAGAGAGAGACGCTAAACCCTCATGTGCACCCATTATGGGGCGGCTGTGGCTCAGGTGGTAGAGCGGGTCGGCTGCCAATCGCAGGGTTGGCGGTTTGATTCCCGGCCCACATGACTCCACATGCCAAAGTGTCCTTGGGCAAGACACTGAACCCCAAGTTGCTCCCAATGGCAGACTAGCACCTTACATGCAGCTCTGCCATCATTGGTGTGTGTGTGTGTGTGTGTGTGTGTGATTGGGACCTCTAAGGTTAAAATAAAAGCGCTATATAAGTGCAGCCCATTATACAGTGTGGTCTGACATCATCTTCAGTACTAATGGATTAATATTAAAGTGACAGTTCACACAAAAATGAAAATATTTGTTCTATAAATTAAGCATAGTTGTCAAATACAGTGAATAAGCACAGTGTGAAATATAATATATATGCATTGGAGTGCACGGAGAGAGTCATGTAGTTCAGGTTGGCATGGCAGAGGAGAGGTTGGCTGGCATAGCCACCACAGCACACCCGCTGCCCAGTGCCAAGCGCTCATGCCACAGGTGTCCTTTAACTGTGTATTTCCGCCAAATCAGACCGCCATCACACGACACTATAAAGAGTGCTCACAGAGCGACGCCAGGCAATGCATGAACGCTGCAGCTGTCTTTGAGTGAACGCCACCCTTACCCACAGTGCCAAATGCACTACCATTGGCTAATGCTAATCAGCCTTGAGACTAGACATGATTTCCTGCAAGTCATTTAAGAGAGTGCTGATTGGTTGCTGGAAAGGTTCCTAGCCAATCTGAGTAAAAGAAACAAACTATTTAGGGTTTGCTCTCACAAAAAGAGCCATTTTTAGCCAATTAGATGTATATTTGCTATTGTTTTTATTTACATTGTTGACATGGGCATCAAAATGAACATCAACACTTTTAGCAAGTGCCACCCGAGATGCCCTGTGGCGTACATGCGGTGCGCCATCCACCGCCTCAAATCCCATTTCCAATGAGCCCACCTCCAATTTACAGAGCGCTTTACATTTGAAGGTTAATCAATAAACTCACCCGACCATGTCCAGTTTGGGGACTGCCGAGACCCCACGCCTTGCGCTAATCCCTACATGGGGAGATTGGAAACGAAGCTGCATCTAATTCTAAACAAACACTCATCAGCGGCTCGCCTGGGGAACTGAAAGCAATGGGTTGTGTGTGTGTGTGTGTGTGTACGTGCTGTACATTTGCATGTGTTAATAGTAATGCAAGGTTACAACAGCACAATGTTGCATTGATCGTCACAGATGCCAAATTGATAAAGGCATTGATTGTGTACAAGAGCATCAGTTCTGTGATCAGGGCTCTACATACTGAAATGCTCTGTTAATGAAGAACTCCGTGAGTGACACAGAACATTGGATTCCCATGAACAGAATTGGATCTCAGTGCTGCTCAATTCTTTATGAACTGAAGCAAGTTTATCTCCTTGTTCATGAACACGTGACTGATCAGTTGCATTTCAGTTAAATACTGCTGTAAAAATGGACATTAATACTAGACATGTAACAATACAGTAAAATACCGTTTTGTACATGTTAGTTTTTAGTTTTGCATCAACTGAACCAGACATCAGAACATCACAGGCTACTATTCTGTGATTCTGTGATGTATCTATACATATTGCACACGTGTCTGTCTGTCTCTCTGTTGTTCTGTCTGTCTGTTGTTCTATCTGTCTGTCTAGTTTTCTATCTATCTGTCTGTCTGTCTGGTGTTCAATCTATCTGTCTGTCTGTCTGGTGTTCAATCTATCTATCTGTCTGTCTGTCTGGTGTTCAATCTGTCTGTCTGTCTGGTGTTCAATCTCTCTGTCTGTCTGTCTGGTGTTCAATCTGTCTGTCTGTCTGGTGTTCAATCTATCTGTCTGTCTGTCTGGTGTTCAATCTGTCTGTCTGTTTGGTGTTCAATCTATCTGTCTGTCTGTCTGGTGTTCAATCTGTCTGTCTGTCTGTCTGTTGTTCTGTCTGTCTGTCTGTCTGTCTGTTGTTCTATCTGTCTGTCTGTCTGTTGTTCTATCTGTCTGTCTGTCTGTCTGTTGTTCTATCTGTCTGTCTGTCTGTCTGTTGTTCTATCTGTCTGTCTAGTGTTCTATCTGTCTGTCTGTTGTTCTATCTGTCTGTCTGTTGTTCTATCTGTCTGTCTGTCTGTTGTTCTACTGTATCTGTCTGTCTGGTGTTCTGTTGTTCTATCTGTCTCTCTTGTCTGTCTGTCTGGTGTTCTATCTGTCTGTCTGTCTGGTGTTCTATCTGTCTGTCTGTCTGTCTGGCATTCTATCTGTCTGTCTGTCATGTGTTCTATCTGTCTGTCTGTCTGGTGTTCTATCTGTCTGTCTGTCTGTCATGTGTTCTATCTGTCTGTCTGTCTGGTGTTCTGTTGTTCTATCTGTCTCTCTTGTCTGTCTGTCTGGTGTTCTATCTGTCTGTCTGTCTGGTGTTCTATCTGTCTGTCTGTCTGGTGTTCTATCTGTCTGTCTGTCTGTCTGGTGTTCTGTCTGTCTGTCTGTCTGTCTGTCATGTGTTCTATCTGTCTGTCTGTCTGTCATGTGTTCTATCTGTCTGTCTGGTGTTCTATCTGTCTGTCTGGTGTTCTATCTGTCTGTCTGTCATGTGTTCTATCTGTCTGTCTGTCTGGTGTTCTGTCTGTCTGTCTCGTGTTCTGTCTGTCTGTCTCGTGTTCTATCTGCCTGTCTGTCTGTCTGGTGTTCTATCTGTCTGTCTGTCTGGTGTTCTGTCTGTCTGTCTGTCTGGTGTTCTATCTGTCTGTCTGTCTGGTGTTCTGTCTGTCTGTCTGGTGTTCTATCTGTCTGTCTGTCTGTCTGTCTGTCATGTGTTCTGTCTGTCTGTCTGTCTCGTGTTCTATCTGTCTGTCTGTCTGTCTGTCTGGTGTTCTATCTGTCTGTCTGTCTGGTGTTCTATCTGTCTGTCTGTCTGTCTGTCTGTCTGGTGTTCTATCTGTCTGTCTGTCTGTCTGTCTGTCTGGTGTTCTATCTGTCTGTCTGTCTGGTGTTCTATCTGTCTGTCTGTCTGTCTGTCTGTCTGGTGTTCTATCTGTCTGTCTGTCTGTCTGTCTGTCTGGTGTTCTATCTGTCTCTCTGTCTGTCTGTCTGGTGTTCTATCTGTCTGTCTGTCTGGTGTTCTATCTGTCTGTCTGTCTGTCTATCTGTCTGTCTGGTGTTCTATCTGTCTGTCTGTCTGGTGTTCTATCTGTCTGTCTGTCTGTCTGGTGTTCTATCTGTCTGTCTGTCTGGTGTTCTGTCTGTCTGTCTCGTGTTCTATCTGTCTGTCTGTTGCAGATATCTATTGAGCCATCATTCTATCATTTTATTCCCTGTATTGAAAATAAATCATTCGATTTAACAATAAATAAATTACCAAATGAACAAATGATATTTGTAGGCCTCTATAAGCCTTTTCTGTACACAAACTCAAATGAGCTTTACCTGTTCTGTAGACGACACAAGTCATCTGAATGACGTTCTCAGAATGTTCTAGACGTCATTATAAACTATAAACTATCTTATTAAACTAGGCTTGTAGTTCCAGCTCTGCTTCATTAGTCCAGCTCTTTACAGTCTTCACTACAGGTTTAGCTGATTTTAGTTTCTGCCTGCAGGACAGGAGAAGATGACCCCGACAGTGATCAGAGAGTCCTACACATGGGGCAGATCGCTATGCATCATTTACAGCGCTGTACAGAGGTCCAGTATATCTCTGTCTCTGGTGGGGCATGTGATGTGTTGTTTGTATTGTGGCAGTTCACGGGGGAGGTTAGCTTGATTAACATCTCATAAACATACACACAGCTGTAGCAAAGTCTAGTCTTGTTTTGTTGCAGCACATAAAGTGTTAGTAGCTTTCCTTATCTGTAGTTTATTCTCTGGGTGGAGTCTGACAAAGCTGCTCTGATTAATCACTCGCTCTTCTGATCCATTGATCCATGTGTTTAGTGAAACCGCTGTCTCCTCCCAACAGATCACAAATCTCATTAGCGATTACACCGGCTCGCCGGGCGCCATTTACACACCGTAACAACTCCAGTGAGACGAGACCAACGACACGTTTAGGAGACGCGATTGTCCTGCTGCATTCTAAACCTTTCAAGTAATTGATCCCATTTAAATATTTACGTCTCCTGGTGTTTCATCTTTGCAAAATACCGCTTAAACATTAAACATGCAGCGAGCAGAACAGTGTTTTCCATTAACCTGAAATAAAGCACGTTTATGCAGTTGCATGAGCCTCGCGGTTGTTGAACGATGAACATATTCTGTGCTTTGTGGAGTGGTGGTGGTGTAGTGGTCTAAAGCACATAACTGGTAATCAGAAGGTTGCTGGTTCGATCCCCACAGTCACCACCATTGTGTCCTTGAGTAAGGCACTTAACTCCAGGTTGCTCCGGGGGGATTTTCCCTGTAATAAGTGCTCTGTATAATACATTGGTACTCAGGAGGTTGCTGGTTTGATCCCCACGGTCACCACCATTGTGTCCTTGAGTAAGACACTTAACTCCAGGTTGCTCCGGGGGGATTGTCCCTGTAATAAGTGCTCTGTATAATACATTGGTACTCAGGAGGTTGCTGGTTTGATCCCCACGGTCACCACCATTGTGTCCTTGAGTAAGGCACTTAACTCCAGGTTGCTCCGGGGGGATTGTCCCTGTAATAAGTGCACTGTATAATACATTGGTACTCAGGAGGTTGCTGGTTTGATCCCCACGGTCACCACCATTGTGTCCTTGAGTAAGACACTTAACTCCAGGTTGCTCCGGGGGGATTGTCCCTGTAATAAGTGCTCTGTATAATACATTGGTACTCAGAAGGTTGCTGGTTTGATCCCCACAGTCACCACCATTGTGTCCTTGAGTAAGGCACTTAACTCCAGGTTGTTCCGGGGGGATTGTCCCTGTAATAAGTGCACTGTAAGTCACTGTAACTGGTAATCAGAAGGTTGCTGGTTCGATCCCCACGGTCACCACCATTGTGTCCTATAGACACTATAATAACCTAAAAAAAACCTGTGCTTTTGTTTGTTTGTTCCTCACTCCGAGCAGTAAAAACATTTAGCATGTGTTTTATGCTAATACAAAGCGTTGCCCTTTATGGAAATGCACCAGTCACATTTAAAAGCCCTTTCCTCTTAATTGCTCCTGAACAGCACATTGTTAAAGAGAAAAAAAAAAACACATTTTCCTGCCGAGTGAATTATAGATGCACTAAAACAATCACATTATATTATGCTTTCAATATAGTTAGCAAATTACGGATGCATTGTGTGGTGGCGTTAACCATCGGGGGAGGTGAACGCGGGGAATCGTAGCGATACTCGAGCAGAGTGGAGAGGGAGAGTCTTAGCTAAGGATGTTTCCTCTTTAACGATGCCAGCGGGGGTAAGTGTCACCAAGCTCATTGCTGTGGCACTCTGTGTTTATCTCTGATGTAAACCGCAGATTGAGCCTCTTTAAATGGTTTCTCGCTCCGTTCAGTCCCGCCGGGCCTCTGATAAGAATCAACCACAGGAAATGATCAGAAGCTGCAGGAAACAGACCACAAGATCTTTCATTTCAGGTGCAAATCAGTTCCACAAACGAGCTAATCCACTTCAGACCGGATGTCTGGGAGAGTTTGATGGGCTTAATGAAGGCGATGTGGGTGAAGTGCTGTGGTGGTACTCTGGTACAGTGATGGTATCAGATGGTATAACTCGTATTATTGCAAGTTACTTAAAAGGAGATCATGGTGTTACTAGGGTACCATGTAAAAACATTATATTACCATGGTACATGGGGTAAAAAACATGGTATTACTATGGTACATGGGGTGAAAAACATGGTATTACTATGGTACATGGGGGGAAAACATGGTATTACTATGATACATGGGGGAGACATGGTATTACTATGATACATGGGGGAGAAACATGGTATTACTATGGTACATGGGGGAGACATGGTATTACTATGATACATGGGGGGACATGGTATTACTATGATACATGGGGGGAACATGGTATTACTATGGTACATGGGGGAAACATGGTATTACTATGATACATGGGGGAGAAACATGGTATTACTATGGTACATGGGGGAAAAACATGGTATTACCATGGTACATGGGGGAAAACATGGTATTACTATGGTACATGGGGGAAAAACATGGTATTACCATGGTACATGGGGGAAAACATGGTATTACTATGGTACATGGGGGAAAACATGGTATTACTATGGTACATGGGGGAAAAACATGGTATTACCATGGTACATGGGGGAAAAACATGGTATTACCATGGTACATGGGGGAAAACATGGTATTACTATGGTACATGGGGGAAAAACATGGTATTACCATGGTACATGGGGGAAAACATGGTATTACCATGGTACATGGGGGAAAAACATGGTATTACCATGGTACATGGGGGAAAACATGGTATTACCATGGTACATGGGGGAAAACATGGTATTACTATGGTACATGGGGGAAAAACATGGTATTACCATGGTACATGGGGGAAAACATGGTATTACTATGGTACATGGGGGAAAAACATGGTATTACCATGGTACATGGGGGAAAACATGGTATTACCATGGTACATGGGGGAAAACATGGTATTACCATGGTACATGGGGGAAAACATGGTATTACTATGGTACATGGGGGAAAAACATGGTATTACTATGGTACATGGGGGAAAAACATGGTATTACCATGGTACATGGGGGGAAAACATGGTATTACCATGGTACATGGGGTGAAAAACATGGTATTACCATGGTACATGGGGGAAAACATGGTATTACCATGGTACATGGGGGGAAAACATGGTATTACCATGGTACATGGGGGAAAACATGGTATTACTATGGTACATGGGGTGAAAAACATGGTATTACCATGGTACATGGGGTGAAAAACATGGTATTACCATGGTACATGGGGGGAAAACATGGTATTACCATGGTACATGGGGGGAAAGCATGGTATTACCATGGTACATGGGGGAAAACATGGTATTACTATGGTACATGGGGTGAAAAACATGGTATTACTATGGTACATGGGGGAAAAACATGATATTACCATGGTACATGGGGTGAAAAACATGGTATTACTATGGTACATGGGGGGAAAACATGGTATTACTATGGTACATGGGGGAAAAACATGATATTACCATGGTACATGGGGGAAAAACATGGTATTACCATGGTACATGGGGGAAAAACATGGTATTACCATGGTACATGGGGGAAAAACATGATATTACCATGGTACATGGGGTGAAAAACATGGTATTACTATGGTACATGGGGGGAAAACATGGTATTACTATGGTACATGGGGGAAAACATGGTATTACCATGGTACATGGGGTGAAAAACATGGTATTACTATGGTACATGGGGGAAAACATGGTATTACCATGGTACATGGGGTGAAAAACATAGTATTACCATGGTACATGGAGGGGGAGGAACATGGTATTACTATGGTACATGGAGGGGGAGGAACATGGTATTACCATGGTACATGGGGGGAAAACATGGTATTACCATGGTACATGGGGTGAAAAACATGGTATTACCATGGTACATGGGGTGAAAAACATAGTATTACTATGGTACATGGAGGGGGAGGAACATGGTATTACTATGGTACATGGGGGGAAAACATGGTATTACCATGGTACATGGGGTGAAAAACATGGTATTACCATGGTACATGGGGTGAAAAACATAGTATTACTATGGTACATGGAGGGGGAGGAACATGGTATTACTATGGTACATGGGGGGAAACATGGCATTACCATGGTACATGTGGGGGTAGAAACATGGTATTACCGTGGTACATGGGGGGGAAACATGGTATTACTATGGTACATGTGGGGGTAGAAACATGGTATTACCATGGTACATGGGGGGGAAACATGGTATTACTATGGTACATGGGGGGAAAAACATGGTATTACTATGGTACATGGGGGGAAAAACATGGTATTACTATGGTACATGTGGGGGTAGAAACATGGTATTACTATGGTACATGGGGTGAAAAACATGGTATTACCATGGTACATGGAGGGGGAGGAACATGGTATTACTATGGTACATGGGGTGAAAAACATGGTATTACCATGGTACATGGAGGGGGAGGAACATGGTATTACTATGGTACATGGGGGGAAACATGGCATTACCATGGTACATGGGGGGAAAACATGGTATTACCATGGTACATGTGGGGGTAGAAACATGGTATTACCATGGTACATGGGGGAAACATGGTATTACCATGGTACATGGGAGGAAGAAACATGGTATTACCATGGTACATGGGGGAACATGGCATTACCATGGTACATGGGGGGAAGAAACATGGTATTACCATGGTACATGGGGTGAAAAACATAGTATTACTATGGTACATGGAGGGGGAGGAACATGGTATTACTATGGTACATGGGGGGAAAACATGGTATTACCATGGTACATGGGGTGAAAAACATAGTATTACTATGGTACATGGAGGGGGAGGAACATGGTATTACTATGGTACATGGGGGGAAACATGGTATTACTATGGTACATGGGGTGAAAAACATGGTATTACCATGGTACATGGGGTGAAAAACATAGTATTACTATGGTACATGGAGGGGGAGGAACATGGTATTACTATGGTACATGGGGGGAAACATGGCATTACCATGGTACATGTGGGGGTAGAAACATGGTATTACCGTGGTACATGGGGGAAACATGGTATTACTATGGTACATGTGGGGGTAGAAACATGGTATTACCATGGTACATGGGGGAAACATGGTATTACTATGGTACATGGGGGAAAAACATGGTATTACTATGGTACATGGGGGAAAACATGGTATTACTATGGTACATGTGGGGGTAGAAACATGGTATTACTATGGTACATGGGGTGAAAAACATGGTATTACCATGGTACATGGAGGGGAGGAACATGGTATTACTATGGTACATGGGGTGAAAAACATGGTATTACCATGGTACATGGAGGGGAGGAACATGGTATTACTATGGTACATGGGGAAACATGGCATTACCATGGTACATGGGGGGAAAACATGGTATTACCATGGTACATGTGGGGGTAGAAACATGGTATTACCATGGTACATGGGGGGGGAAACATGGTATTACCATGGTACATGGGGGGAAGAAACATGGTATTACCATGGTACATGGGGGGGGGAACATGGCATTACCATGGTACATGGGGGGAAGAAACATGGTATTACCATGGTACATGTCCACAATGCATTGCATTACCATTGTCGGCAATTTACAGACACGATTTAAGTTTGCTTGGAGAAATGACCGTGTACCCTTCTGTGAGTGATATCAGTGTCATCTACACAAGCAGTGGTGTGTTTAAGAAACTGACTGTAGACGCTGAATGCACGTCACACACAAATCAACAACAGACTGCGGCTGTTACTCCACAGATGAAGAGAAACAGTTTAGTCAGTCTAATGTGTTACACACATGGCACAGGACAGGTGTCTCGAATGCAGACGTTGCCAAGTCCATTAGACGCAATGCAAGCGCAATTACCTTACAGTGCATTTTCTGTAAGACACAAGTGGAGCTGAGAGCCCTCAGGCACATCTGAGGAGACACTTCCACTCAAACTGACATCTGATATGTGCACCAGAGAGAGAGGAGTACATTAACACCGCTCCTAAACCAGAATGAACCAAGAAGGTGCGTTTACAAAGACAAATCTGCTGTTGTAATTCAGTTTGAACTTGTAACATTGTACAGTCGGCCAAACATAACCATCATTCCCAAAGATCAATGTACTGTAAGATCACGGGTGAAGCTGAAGTAACATGAGAAAAGTAACTCATTCACACGCTCCGCATTGTTACTGCGACTGGAGAAAGAATTAAAAAAACTTCTCACAGTAGCTTTTAGAGTTGCCCAGTAAGAGAGGATTCAGCCGTTTGTGTTATTACATGTCAGATGTTTCATCAGATATCAAAGCAGTATTTCAATGAGTGTTGCTTAAAATATTCTCATTGAGTTAGAAAAATAAGAAAATATGAGTGGTGCTTGCAAGGGCAAAAACTCCCCAACATGATGCTAGGGGGTTCTGGGTGATTGCTAGGTGGTTGTTATGGTGTTATGGGTGACCAGTAGGTGGTTACTAGGGTGTTCTGGGCGATTGATATGGTGCTCCAGGTGGTTGCTAGGGTTTTCTGGGTGATTGCTAGGTGGTTGTTATGATGTTATGGGTGACCAGTAGGTGGTTACTAGGGGGTTCTGGGTGATTGCCAGGTGGTTCTGGGTGGTTGCTAGGGTTTCCCATTGATTGCATGGGGATTGCTGGGTGATTGCTATGGTGCTCCAGATGGTTGCTAGGGTTTTCTGGGTAATTTTTAGGTGGTTGCTAGGGTGTTCAAGGTTAGCAATAGGTAGTTGATAGGGGGTTCTGGGTGGTTGCTAGGGTGTTGTGGGTGGTTGCTAGGGTTTCCCGTTGATTGCATGGTGGTTGCAAGGGTGCTCTGGGTGATTGGTAGGGTGCTCCAGGTGGTTGCTAGGGTATTCTTGGTGTGATTTTTTGGTGTCTGGGGAGCTGCTAGAGTGGTTGCTAGGGTGTTCTAGGTAGCTTCTATGTAGGGTGGTCTGCATGGTTGCCAAATGGTTATTAGAGTGCTCTGAGTGGTTGCAAGGGTTTCCAGGTGATTGCAAGGTGGTTGTTAGGGTGTTCTGTGTGATTGCTAGATGGTTGCTTGGGTGGTTACTAAATGGTTGACAGAGCGTTCTGAGTGGTTGCTAGGTTTCCCAAGTGATTTAGGTGTTGTTGCTAAGGTGTTCTAAGTGGTTGCTATGGTGTTGTGAGTGATTTGATAGGTGGTTTCAAGGGACTTCTGGGTAATTGCTAGGGACTTGAGTCCCTTCTTTAAATGCAGGTCGATGCAATTAAAAAAAAATCTGTTTTATCGTACTCAACCAGGTGAAAATGGTCAGTGTGATCTGTTAGTAAAGTAACAGCACACCTCACTTCAACAACACTTGAGGAATGTCTGGAGCAAAATCGCTGTAGGACAACTTAAACACACAATTTTTAAAACTCAAATTAGAGGCTTGAAATAACTGTAATGCCCCTACAAACAAAAACATCTGGTCAGGTCAACAAGTTCAGTGTACTCCCGTTAATCGGCTCAATTCAAGATGTGACCTTGTGGTTTATTGTCTTAACACACGTAAAGTCAATATGGCTCATTTGGTTGCTTGTCATGTGTTGTCACTCACTGCTGGATATTAAACGGATATCAAAGCAGGCTTGAAGATAAAGGTGGCGTGAGAGAACAAACGAAGACACTTTCTGAAGCGGTGAACAGATTTCTGTGGTGTTTTAAACACCATCAAATACACATTTGACCAGTCACAGACGAGCAGAACACTCTGATGATCGTCCTGAAGGATAAAAGATGTGTGGAGCTTTGAGACAGACACCAGATTGAGTGAACACCCCCACCGTCCATTTCATAAAAGTGGCTAAATATGAAGTCTGCCATCAGAGTTTAAAGTCCAGCTTTGAATAATGAACGGAGAGAGAAAGTGTGCATATTTATACCGATAGTGGCCAGAGTCACACTCATGAGCACACTGTCACACAATCTGCCATCCAGCCACAACTTGTTCCAGGGCTGGTGTACCCAAACATGAATATATTACTGACCGTCATGTTGTTCCAAACCAGCCTTTCATCGACGGGGCACACACAGAGACGTTAAGCAGAGTATTCACGCAGCTCATTTCCAGATTAAAGCACAGTGACCTGGATCTGTAGTCCAAACGACTAGTGTGCTGTTTTCTACATCTTCTAAAGATGTGCTGTAATTTACGTTGGACTTTTGCCCTAGCTCTCAAATATTATTCATGTTTATTAAATTACGATTTAGTTTGGGCGGGTCTCTGGGTATCTCAGCGGGTATTGACGCTGACTATCACACCTGGAGTCATGAGTTTGAATTCAGGGCGTGCTGAGGGACTCCAGTCGGGTCTCCTTAGCAACCAAATTGGGCCGGTTGCTAGGGAGGTTAGAGTCACATGGGGTAACCTCCTCGTGGTCGCTATAATGTGGTTCTCGCTCTTGGTGGGGCGTGTGGTGAGTGACTCCAGTCAGGTCTCCTTAGCAACCAAATTGGACCGGATGCTAGGGAGGGAAGAGTCACATGGGGTAACCTCCTTGTGGTCGCTATAATGTGGTTCTCGCTCTCGGTGGGGTGTGTGGTGAGTGACTCCAGTCGGGTCTCCTTAGCAATCAAATTGGCCCGGTTGCTAGGGAGGGTAGAGTCACATGAGTTCTCTCGGTGGGGCGTGTGGCGAGTTGTGCGTGGATGCCGCGGAGAATAGCGTGAAGCCTCCACACGCGCTACGTTGCCATGGTAACGCGCTCAACAAGTCACGTGATAAGATGGTGTGGTGTGGTGGCGTAGTGGCTAAAGCACAGGGCTGTTAATCAGAAGGTCGCTGGTTCGATCCCCACAGTCACCACCATTGTGTCCTTGAGTAAGACACTTAACTCCAGGTTGCTCCGGGGGGATTGTCCCTGTAATAAGGGCACTGTAAGTCTTTTTGGATTAAAGCGTCTGCCAAATGCATAAATGTAAATGTAAGATGTGCGGATTGATGGTCTCAGACGCAACTGAGATTCGTCCTCCGCCTCCCGTATTGAGGCGACACGAGGACTTGGAGTGCATTGGGAATTGGGCGTTACAAATTGGGAGAAAAAGGGGACCCCCCCCTTATGAACTTTGACAGCCCCCTAATATTCTGATAATCATCATCCACCAAAGAAAGAAGGTCATACTGGTTTGGAACGACTTGAGGGTGAATAAACAATGGCCTAATTTGAATATATTCAGTAAACTAACCCTTTTGACTGAAACACAAGAAGCAACTGGTGCACCTCCAGGCTGTGAGTTTTTGGAGAGCCTCAAACAATAACATCAGTGAGACTGAGGAGTATTTCTGTCTTCAGGCTACATCAACAGTTTCAGAGCTGGAAATGGGCCGTATACACGTATGAGAGGGAATTCCACACCTCGACCTAGACACACGGGAAACACGCAGGACAAGACCGAACACGATACAAGAGCTCAGTTGTGTTTCTCTGATAATAAGTGCTTGTAAAGATGTAAAGTGCTTGTTGGAAGCGTGTTTGTCAGGTGTGGGACAGGGATGAATCGGGATGAATCGGGATGGGGTTTGGAAAACACAGAATACATTTAGATGGCCTCTTACGGGTTTTATGAACGCTTGTTTTGATCTAGTTTCCATCAAATTTCCGCGGCGTTTTGTTATCGACAAAGTTAAAATGTGTAAAATGTGTTGCTATGGAAACGGCCTTTTATGGATAAAAATCGTGTGCATGACGTTGACGATGACGTCATGCCTAAAAAAAACACTTTGTCACATAAGTATTGGATTATTACAAAATAACATTTCCATTCAGAAATGTGTGTTTATCGCTAATTTGCCTCACAGATTTTTTTCCTCCGAAGTTTGGGTAAAATGCAGAGAATATCGAGACAATCGAAATTATTAGCTTACTGTCATTTTAATTAATAAATAAAAGCAATCAGAAGACGAGGAATTGCAATCAATAGGGAGCAGTTGCCCTTCTGATAGGACTGTAATATCGGTCCTGATGTTGCGCCTATCGCAGGTTGCCATTGGTTACGACTCGAAAGTCAATCGTCATGGTCCTGTTCAAGCTGCCAACCTACACGAAGCTTTCGGTCGTATAGTATCAGGATCATCATGGATGTGTATATGATGTGTGCACAGATATTAAAGAAACATTGATGCGGTGTAAAAGCTATTTTGAACAATCATCGACTCTAAAGCATCGCATCACAACGGCATTATGTCCCGCAACTTTTAACGACCAACTGTACTAGATTGTCATCTAAAATTAATTGAATGTCATAATGTTGCAGTCACAGATGTGTAGAATCATATTTGTCAGGTCGAACACGGTCAGTATGCTCAAGTACTGAATTATAAATCAATAACACGAAGTATAACCACAGGCGTTCCCCAAGGAACTCTTCTAGGTCCATTTCACTTTACGTCGTATATTAATGATCTTTCATCTGTTTGTCCCGACACTAACATTATTAGAACTAACAGTGTTCATTCATTTGTTCTCCTTGCACTTGTTGATGACCGGTGCATGATACGAGAGATTTGTGTTGCACTCCTGGAAGTGTCACGTGTGTAGATCGGCTGTATATGCTGTTAACATCAATCCATAATCACGAAAGTGAACTCGGCGTTTGACAAATAGTTCTGAAAGTTTATAGTCTTGAATAAAGTCTAGAAGATTCTGAGAACGTCATTCAGATGATTTGTGTCGTCTACAGAACAGGTAAAGCTCATTTGAGTTTGTGTACAGAAAAGGCTTATAGAGGCCTACAAATATAATTTATTCATTTGGTAATTTATTTATTTTTTTAATTGAATGATTTATTCGTTTGATAATATTTTTTTTTAAATGTAATTATTAATTAGTTTGCTAATTTATTTATTTTTAATTTAATGATTTATTCGTTTGGTAATTTATTTATTTTTTAATTTAATGATTTATTCGTTTGGTAATTTTATTTATTTTTTTTTAATTTGAATTGTATTTATTATGTTTTTGATAATATTTTTATTTTTTTTAAATGTAATTATTAATTAGTTTGCTAATTTATTTATTTTTAATTTAATGATTTATTCGTTTGGTAATTTATTTATTTTTTTATTTCATGATTTATTCGTTTGGTAATATTTTTTTGTATTATTAATTCGTTTGCAATTTTTTTATTTTTTTATTTAATGATTTGTTAGTTTGGTAATTTAAAAAAAAATGTATTTAATGATTTATTCGTTTTGTAATTTATTTATTACAGGGAATTTTGCCGGCATCTTTTCAAAAGTATAAACAATGTTTGTATAGAATTGGGCTGTTAGTGTTCAAGAAAAGCACACTTACGCTTTTCTCCAGTATTGTGTATTAATTCGTAATTTAAAACATCTTTACGCACAGAAATTATGTTTTTTGTATTGTGGGATAATTCCGTGACTGTCATCTATTATTGTGAACGGTGTGGAAAAGCAACTTTAATAAATAAACGGATGTCTACAGCGATTAGATTAATCACAAACAGTGTTCATTCATTTGTTCTCCTTGTACTTGTTGATAACCGGTGCATGATACGAGATATTTGACAGATGTGTTTGCAGATCGGATGTATATGCCGTTAAGACAATACGTACTATAAATAATCATAATCGCATACAATAAATTGGCTTTCAAGGATGTTTACTGTCGTCATGGCAACACATCCTAACGATTGGAGTAAACTCCGTTATGAGACACTAAATGTTTGCGTAAATGAGCGTTGAACTCAATTACAACATTTGTGCATATTAATGATCCATTTTAATTAGCTTCTGCCCTGATTCATTCATTGACATGCATGTTCGTTAAATCCAGAGTTTCCACGTTTAATCAAGACTTTGTGTGGGGATCAAACCAGCAACCTCCTGATTACCAGTTATGTGCTTTAGTCCACTACACAAACACACTTATTACAGGGACAATCCCCCAGAGCAACCTGGAGTTAAGTGCCTTACTCAAGGACACAATGGTGGTGACTGTGGGGATCCAACCAGCAACCTTCTGATTACCAGTTATGTGCTTTAGCCCACTAAGCCGCCACCGCCTCAATTAGTGGACTATCCGCTCCAACACCTGAGCCACAGCCGCCCCGCCACAAAAAAAAAATATTTTTTGTCTTTCATGGCTTAGCAAACACGCGTTACTCATTAACCATTTTAGAAATCCTCATCCTGTCTTTACCTGTTTTTCCTGCGTTTACAGCAGCTGTGTTAGTCAAGCAAACACTTCAGACAATGAGTCTTTTCAGGGCACGTGACTAACGCACAGACTTTGGATGCAACGCTCATAATCGGATGCTGGGTTAGACGTGCACCAAAAGAGGTCATGTGACCATCGTAAAGTAACGTCCATTGTTCTGCTATAAGTGTGTAAACAAATAGCATGCAATGTACAGAATCGTGCTCTGTTAGTATTCCATTCTGAACACTATTATCCGGATATTTTCCTACATGGACGTTTTTGATAAACATGGGTTTGACATGGACCGCGTGCTGCTTAACAGAAAGTGATGCACGTGTCCAAAGACCTTGGTCTGTCTCTGCAAACAATGCATTCAGCTTCCTCTCTCGGATTACACAGCTGCTGGGCCACTTCCTGTGTACACAAACTCACTGACCTACTGGTCAAACACACCCTGAGCTTTGTGTTCACAATGAAGCATGATTACGGGATGACCGATAATACCGGCGAGATATTGTCGGACCGTGCCGAGACGATCAAATATCCATTTATCATGTTACTTCAGATGCATGTCCTGTCACAGTTACATCTGTAATTCACCATGGTAACGTGTCCCTCATCTCTTCAGGTTCGGCGTTTATGATGGCGAACACTTCTGGAAGATTCCCTGGACAGAAGGCCCAGCTCTATGTCCCTCAGTTCAAAGAGAACGACACGCACTGCGTCATATTTCAGTATTACGGCGCCGGTCGAGAGGGTTCGAGCCCCGGACAGCTCTACATCTATGTTAAAGAGAACACCAATCCTTTGGGCGTCCCGGTGTGGAACTCATCAGGACTGGAGCTTCAGAAATGGCAGGAGGTGGAGCTCGCCATCAGCACCTTCTGGCCCAATTTCTACCAGGTAACGACGTCGTTTTGTGACGCAAGTTTGGTCAGTTACATTTGCATCTTAAGGTACATTGATACATTAATTGGCCAATGCTAATCAGGACCGTCTTAGACACCCATCTTGACTTGAGACGGAGCAAAACGCAGCGGTGTCTCGCTAATTAATTCGGTTTGTGCTTGTGACATGAACCAACACCTGCCAGACTGAAGCAGCTTCATCCTGGTCTTAGTGGGACTCCACCTTAATTAAGACAGGATGCGGCAATCATTTTGGGATAAAATGGCCCCCCCATTGACTTTAGAAGGGAGTTCTTGAAGCCGTCGATGTGCGACGCTCAGCAGACGCTCAGTCATTGAGTTAAAGAGCAGCGTGATGGTAAAATAATCTCTTTTAGGACATTTGGGATGAACTGGGTGGAAGAGAAAGAAGACACCGTGCCTGTCAAACTCCTCTCCCAAATATATGCAAATTGACCTTTGACCCTAATGTTGTGTTCTGGCTATTTTCACCCATTTTTTATTTTTTTTGTACTTCATCCAATGGGAATAAAATCCCTTAAATTTGTTCACATATGATGTCTGAAGACACCCCAAATGTGGACCATTTGACACGCATTATGTTCAGATCAAGCATTTTTTATTAATTAATAATGCAATTATTATTTTTTTGTGCCCCTACTGGTCCCGTATTAGCTATATATAATATGGCCCGGTGTATATAGTATATATATAATATGAGTACAAACATGATTCATAAAGTCATAATTACTAAAAAGAAGTTGATAAAAATGTAATGCAAGATCTGGTGATAATATATGCAATATGAGAGATTTATTAACAATCTCAATGGGCCGGTCATTTTTGACCGGGAACACAAAAAGTGCACAAAACAAACACAACACAAGGGTTACCATACCAATGCCATATTTTATTTGACATGATACCATGAAAATACCATGTTGTTATGATATGTGACCATGCTAATACAATGTTTTTTGGACATGTTAGCATGGTAATACCATATTGTTTGACATGTATCATGGTAATATCATGTTTTTTTGGACATGTTTCCATGGTGATACCATGTTTTTTTGGACATGTTTCCATGGTAATATCATGTTTTTTTGGACATGTTTCCATAGTGATACCATGTTTTTTTGGACATGTTTCCATGGTAATACCATATTGTTTGACATGTATCATGGTAATATCATGTTTTTTTGGACATGTTTCCATGGTGATACCATGTTTTTTTGGACATGTTTCCATGGTAATATCATGTTTTTTTGGACATGTTTCCATAGTGATATCATGTTTTTTTGGACATGTTTCCATAGTGATACCATGTTTTTTTGGACATGTTTCCATAGTGATACCATGTTTTTTTGGACATGTTTCCATGGTAATACCATATTGTTTGACATGTATCATGGTAATATCATGTTTTTTTGGACATGTTTCCATGGTGATACCATGTTTTTTTGGACATGTTTCCATGGTAATATCATGTTTTTTTGGACATGTTTCCATAGTGATACCATGTTTTTTTGGACATGTTTCCATAGTGATACCATGTTTTTTTGGACATGTTTCCATGGTGATACCATATTTTCTGGACATGTTTCCATGGTAATATCATGTTTTTTTGGACATGTTTCCATAGTGATACCATGTTTTTTTGGACATGTTTCCATGGTGATATCATGTGTTTTTGGACATGTTTCCATAGTGATACCATGTTTTTGGACATGTTTCCATGGTAATATCATGTTTTTTTGGACATGTTTCCATGGTAATATCATGTTTTTTTGGACATGTTTCCATGGTAATATCATGTTTTTTTGGACATGTTTCCATGGTAATATCATGTTTTTTGGACATGTTTCCATGGTAATATCATGTTTTTTGGACATGTTTCCATGGTAATATCATGTTTTTTTGGACATGTTTCCATGGTAATATCATGTTTTTTTGGACATGTTTCCATGGTGATACCATATTTTTTGGACATGTTTCCATGGTGATATCATGTTTTTTTGGACATGTTTCCATGGTGATATCATGTTTTTTTGGACATGTTTCCATGGTAATATCATGTTTTTTTGGACATGTTTCCATGGTGATATCATGTTTTTTTGGACATGTTTCCATGGTAATATCATGTTTTTTTGGACATGTTTCCATGGTAATATCATGTTTTTTGGACATGTTTCCATGTTTTTTGGACATGTTTCCATGGTAATATCATGTTTTTTTGGACATGTTTCCATGGTAATACCATGTTTTTTTGGACATGTTTCCATGGTAATATCATGTTTTTTTGGACATGTTTCCATGGTAATATCATGTTTTTTTGGACATGTTTCCATGGTAATATCATGTTTTTTTGGACATGTTTCCATGGTAATACCATGTTTTTTTGGACATGTTTCCATGTTTTTTTGGACATGTTTCCATGGTAATATAATGTTTTTTTGGACATGTTTCCATGGTAATATCATGTTTTTTTGGACATGTTTCCATGTTTTTTTGGACATGTTTCCATGGTAATATCATGTTTTTTTGGACATGTTTCCATGGTAATACCATGTTTTTTTGGACATGTTTCCATGGTAATATCATGTTTTTTTTGGACATGTTTCCATGGTAATATCATGTTTTTTTGGACATGTTTCCATGGTAATATAATGTTTTTTTTTGGACATGTTTCCATGGTAATATCATGTTTTTTTGGACATGTTTCCATGTTTTTTTGGACATGTTTCCATGGTAATATCATGTTTTTTTGGACATGTTTCCATGGTAATACCATGTTTTTTTGGACATGTTTCCATGTTTTTTTGGACATGTTTCCATGGTAATATCATGTTTTTTTGGACATGTTTCCATGGTAATACCATGTTTTTTTTGGACATGTTTCCATGGTAATACCATGATATTAATATTCTTAGTAAATACCATGGTAAATGCATCAGTCAGTGGCATGGTGTTACAAACTCAATGACACGTTATAATTCAACTATGCTTCAACTTTGTCTCAGATGTTTGTCCTAAAAGTCTTTCCGCCTTTAATAATTTACACAAGTGAGTTAATTGTTGACAGCCAGTAAGAGCACAGAGCTATACAATGAATGTGGCCAGCACAGCTCAGATCATTTGCTCTTGTGTGAATTTAATGGGAAATGTTTGAGATCATATTGAGAAAAGTATTATTCCCAGGAGGAATGTCAGAAACCGTTTCTGTCTATTCATAATGTTTGCTGACTTGGAGAAACTGCTGAGATATTAAAGACATTTCTTTGTGATTTATTTTCTTTCCAATGCAATGACCAATGACTCGGTCATCCACACGAGCAATCGACACGTCTTTTGAGTGAACATCCTCATGCTAACAACTTACCCCAATGCTCAGACACGCTTATCAAATGTGCAACTCTCCCATGAGAGCCCGTCGAACAACAGAAGCACCCGTTGGTCCTGAGAGAAATACCCGCCGCCATCTGTCTTGCTGTCTTTATCCTGCCGTAATTGCTACAGAATGCCACTGTGACTTCTTAATACCAGCCGAGATTAACAATACAAACTCTAATCTACAGTGCTGGAGCTAATTAGCAATGCTAGGCTAATTACGGGTTTGTGTAATTGCTCAGTATCTTAAGAGTTTGTCAAGATGAAACCACCTGGTACACAGAAATGTCTCTTAGTTTGTAATGATAGGGTTTGTGGGTTGTGTCTTCGCTCGTCTCCTGTTGTGCTTTTCTTCTAGTTCACAACGAGAGAACGCGGCCATCGCTAATTGCATCGGGGGTTTCATTCGCTCTATCTCCGGTGACATTGTGCGATGGATATTTTTAACACACCTGGATAATAATCACAGGTGAGAGGATATTTTGTGGAACTCTGTTGAATGCGGAAGGCTGCAGAAACCGTTTACAGGAAATGATTCATAATAGCATGAACTTTGACCTCTGCGTTGCTCCATACTGAGATGGTGAAAAACAACACGTTTAGCGCCTCTGAGAATAGCTGAGCGACAAACAGATGTGCTTTAGAAAATGACTCAAGAGTAAGAGTTTGAACTAGTAAACCATTTTACCCGTTTTACCCGTTTTACCCATTTTACCCGTTTTACCCATTTTTCCCATTTTTCCAATTTTACCCATTTTTACCCGTTTTAACCATTTTTACCCGTTTTTACCTGTTTTACCGATTTTACCCATTTTACCGTTTTACCCGTTTTAACCATTTTTACCCGTTTTACCCATTTTTACCCGTTTTTACCTGTTTTACCCATTTTACCCATTTTACCATTTTACCATTTTTACCCGTTTTACCCATTTTTGCCATTTTACCAGTTTTTACCATTTTTGCCCGTTTTACCCATTTTTGCCATTTTTCCCGTTTTACCCATTTTACCCATTTTTCCCGTTTTAACCATTTTTACCCGTTTTTACCTGTTTTACCCATTTTACCCATTTTACCATTTTACCATTTTTACCCGTTTTACCCATTTTTCCCGTTTTAACCATTTTTACCCATTTTACCCATTTTACCATTTTACCATTTTTACCCGTTTTACCCGTTTTACCCATTTTTACCCATTTTTACCCGTTTTACCCATTTTTGCCATTTTACCAGTTTTTCCCATTTTTCCCGTTTTAACCATTTTTGCCATTTTTCCCGTTTTAACCATTTTTGCCATTTTTCCCGTTTTAACCATTTTTGCCATTTTTCCCGTTTTACCCGTTTTACCCATTTTTCCCGTTTTAACCATTTTTGCCATTTTTCCCGTTTTACCCATTTTTCCCGTTTTAACCATTTTTGCCATTTTTCCCGTTTTAACCATTTTTGCCATTTTTACCATTTTTACCCGTTTTACCCGTTTTTGCCATTTTACCAGTTTTTCCCATTTTTGCCGTTTTTCCCGTTTTCCCCATTTTTACAATTTTTACCCATTTTTACCATTTTACCCATTTTACCAATTTTTCCCATTTTTACCCGTTTTAATGAATCCTTGGCGAGTTGGCAGCACAATGAGAAGCTGTAGTTACAGGATTCAGCAGGTCTGCACCAGACCTCATCACTTAATCACCTCCACACGCTCACGGCCACATTTAACCGTCTCTCTCGAATCTCTCGTCTCTTACACGTAGTCGCTCATAAAACTGTAATTAGAGGCCTGGTCGCTCGCAAACCGTCTGTTAAACGAAAGCAGAATGAAAATCAATGAGATAATAAAGTGATGTTGTTCGGACTTCGCTGCTCATGATTGATTGGCCTTCTGCTCAGGATTTACTGGGACACGTTCAGATTCACCTGTGGGACGTTTACAAGCGGACAATATTAAATATCTGTAAACAGATGCCAGGAGGGAATTCTGTGAGTGGGTAATAATGTTTCTCAGGACAAACTCGTGTAGCGTTGGAAATCGTTTAATAAATACGGCTGTTCCATTGGTTTAAACATGTAAATGGCAGTGCCATGGAATTGTTTGGAGTACCATGTTTTTGCTACCACCCCTGGAGTTCGCGAGTTTGCTAGATTGAATCCCAGGGCGTGCTGAGTGACTCCAGTCAGGTCTCCTTAGCAACCAAATTGGCCCGGTTGCTAGGGAGGGTAGAGTCACATGGGGTAACGCCTCGTGGTCACTATAATGTGGTTCTCGCTCTCGGTGGGGCGTGTGGTGAGTTGTGCGTGGATGCCGCGGAGAATAGCGTGAAGCCTCCACACGTGCTACGTCTCCACGGCAACGCGCTCAACAAGTCACGTGATGAGATGCGCAGATTGACGGTCTCAGACGCGGAGGCAACTGAGATTCCTCCTTTACAAAATACGAAATAATCATGCATCGCACAGATGAGGTAAAGCCATTCGAATCCTCTCTAGTTAACATGCGCTGTTTACAGAAATGACGTTTTATTTGTTAAAGAGACAGTACCGTTATTAGCACGTGTTCAACAAATCAATTTAAATACTTGTAAATGGTACAAATTATGTAATGTAACGATAAATATGTAACAAAAATAATATGATGAAATCTAATATTTGATGTATTGATTGAACACCATGTATTTGTTCATTTTTAAAAAGCCAAAATGATGAAAAAGTAATTAAACATAATTAGTAAAATAACTATTTTCCTAATGTACAAGTTGAACGTCCCCTGTATAATTAACAGCATTAGCTGGAGATCATTTCTTGAATATATATCGAGTAGAAGTCGTGAAAACACATACGAGATGGTATGAGTTGGATATTTGGTGCATTTTGGCTTTTTACTCATGAAACAAACAGAATATGAAAAAAGCAGATGCTCCAGATTCAAACGAGCCCAAATAAAATGTGATATACTGCAGAGAATGAGACGGTCTCTGGTTACTGATAGGATTCATCACAGCTGCTGTGGCATGACACATAGTTACTGTACATTTAGAGAAATGCACGTTAGGATACAGTGTAGTTGTGAAGCGGAAGTACGAATCGCCCTTAAGAAGGTTACGAGATGAAGGTTTGTACCAGACAGTCACATTAACTCTTCATCTCTCTCTCTCTTCAGCTGGTGTTTGAAGTTGTGACGTCAGGTGAACGGGGTTTGTTGGCCATCAAAGGAATCTCTCATCAGGGGCATCAGTGCAGTAAGTCTCATCATAATAACCACAGCAGCATGTAAACACCCGGTCAACAGATCGCTTCGAGCTCAGACTGTGTGAAACAGCTTTACTATCTGCTGTTGACACAGAACGACAGACACGTCCTGCGTGTTTCCTTTGAAAGCAGACGCAAACACATTGACTAAAACACTGCAAACATCCTTTCAGCTGTTGTGCATCCCTGTATATGAGCTTTACTAATTACTGAAACTCTCTGTAATTCATAAGGCGCTTTATGACATACACACTGTCCGCCCTGACCTCACACTGTAATATCCTGATTGAACCGAGAGCTGAGGGAACGTGTGTCCGTCCATTTAATGATTGAATCACTGCAGTTTAACACAGATGATGAAAGACGTTTGGGGGCGTTGATCAAGTTGCAATGGTTCACACATTAGTAAGAGTCACTTCAATTTTATTCTTTTAAATTTGGATCATTACAAAATCAGATACTAGTTAAAAAGGCACAATGTATCATGGTATAGTGATGTATCAGATGGTAATGCCATCATCAAGGAACACATACAATGGTACAACCAAATGACATGACCAAAAACAAGCAGTTGTTGATGAACAATATGCATTCTCTGTCTTTCTCTCTTGTCAGTGAACACACCTCATTTCCTGCACATTAAAGGTGTGGAAGTGAACGCCAGACAGACGGCCACATTTCAGTGCACCATTAACGGACAACCCAAAGATCACATCAACTACAAACTCTGGCTACAGGTAACCCATTGTCCCACTCTTGAATCATTGCAGGACGGGTCGTGTTCATGTGTTATTAAACGCTTCAGTTCTCTCTGTGTGGAACGTCTAAACTGTGTGATTACATGTCAAATCAGACAGCAGTGCTCTTGTGTGTGTAGTGTCCTGCGGGACGGGTGACTCGTTATCTCAATAGTTCTGTTGTTCCTCTCAGGGCATCGGAGGACGCGAGGCACCGATGAAAGATGCCAAACCTGTGAACACCAGACGCTACACGGGCACATTTGATATTGTCAACACCACGAAAGAAGACTCGGGCCGGTATCGCTGTATCGTCCGATCTGAAAAAGGAGTGGGAGTGTCCAGTTACGGCGCTCTGGTGGTGAAACGTAAGTACACTGCCATCCACATTGCCAACCACACTGCCAACCACACTGCCATCCACACTGCCATCCACACTGCCAACCACACTGCCATCCACACTGCCATCCACACTGCCAACCACACTGCCAACCACACTGCCATCCACACTGCCAACCACACTGCCATCCACACTGCCATCCACACTGCCAACCACACTGCCAACCACACTGCCATCCACACTGCCAACCACACTGCCATCCACACTGCCAACCACACTGCCATCCACACTGCCATCCACACTGCCATCCACACTGCCAACCACACTGCCAACCACACTGCCATCCACACTGCCATCCACACTGCCATCCACACTGCCATCCACACTGCCAACCACACTGCCAACCACACTGCCAACCACACTGCCATCCACACTGCCATCCACACTGCCATCCACACTGCCAACCACACTGCCATCCACACTGCCATCCACACTGCCAACCACACTGCCAACCACACTGCCAACCACACTGCCATCCACACTGCCAACCACACTGCCAACCACACGTGTGCGCGTGCGTGTGCGTGTGCGTGTGCGCGTGTGTGTGTGTGTGTGCGTGTGCGTGTGTGTGTGTTTGTGTGTATGTGCGTTTGCGTTTGCGTGTGTGCGCGTGTTTGTGTGTGTGCGTGTTTGTGTGTGTGCGTGCGTGCGTGCGTGTGCATGCCTGTGTGTGCGTGTGCTTATGTGTACTTGCCTGTGTGCGTGTGTGTACGTGTGCGTATGTGTGCTTGCCTGTGTGCGTGTGTGCATACATGTGTGTGCGTGTGTGCGTGTGTGCATGCATGTGTGTGCGTGTATGCATGCATGTGTGTGCGTGTGTGTGCATGCATGTGTGTGCGTGTGTGAATGCATGTGTGTGAATGCATGTGTGTGCGCGCATGCCTGTGTGTGCATGTGTGCATGTGCGTGCTCGTGCGTGTGTGTGTGTGTGTATGTGTTTGTGTGTGTGCGCATGCCTGTGTGTGCATGTGTGCATGTGCGTGCTCGTGCGTGTGTGTGTGTGTGTATGTGTTTGTGTGTGTGCGCATGCCTGTGTGTGCATGTGTGCATGTGCGTGCTCGTGCGTGTGTGTGTGTGTGTATGTGTTTGTGTGTGCGCGCATGCCTGTGTGTGCATGTGTGCATGTGCGTGCTCGTGCGTGTGTGTGTGTGTGTATGTGTTTGTGTGTGTGCGTATGTCAGCGTGTGTGTGTGTGTGCGCGTGTGATATAAATCAGATCTGTCATTTTAAAGAAGTCTTCGGCTGTAAATCTTCCTCATATTTTCTCTCACATCCATTTTCCATGTCAGATTACACATCATCGTTTATGAGTCATTACTGGTGCAGGTTTTCTCCTCACATACATCAAACCAGCTGCTCACGCCACTTATTACCCCAAATTGGCTCAGCAAATAGATTTACTTTACATGTTTTGCCCCTTTAGATGAAATATCACTTCATTCTCCTGTGTGAAACACATATTAATGTGTTTTAAAGGCGCGTGTGTGCGTGTGTGTGTGTGTGTGTGTGTGTGTGTGTGTGTGTGTGTGTGTGTGTGTGAGAGCGTTTGGTGCAGCGACGGGTGTCGCAGCGCTCTGCTTCCTGCAGGAGAGAGATGCCCGCAGGTTAACAAGACTGACCTGCACGCTCGTCACAACACAATGAGAGCCATAAATCATTTACAGCATGTTTCCTCTGTACCACACACACACACACACACACACACACACACACACACACACACACACACACACACACACACACACACACACACACACACACACACACACACACACACACACACACACACACACACACAATACCTGCTGTATGTGACCATATCCAGGGTCCAAATGCACTTTCTACTACACATGCCAATGGAAGGTGAATTTAATAGTTTTTTCTAGACAAAATATATAGTTAGAAAGTTTATTATTAAAAATAAATACAAATATATTACATATATTATATACATATTATATTAACATAATTAAACCTGTATTAATAAATATATATATATATAAAACATTTTAACCACTCCACAGATTTCATATTAGCAAACTGTAGTTTTGGCAGAGTCGTTTAGGACGTCTACTTTGTGCATGAGTCAGCTTTACAGACCGATTGTTTCACTTGTAATTGACTATATCATAATTCCAGTGGGTCAGAAGTTCACATACACTAAGATAACTGTCCCTTTAATCAGCTTGAACAATTCCAGACAATGATGTCAAGCCTTTAGCCAATTAGCCAGTTAGCTTCTGATAGGAGGTGTACCTGTGGACTTTGCTTGGCATCATGGGAAAATCTAAAGAAATCAGTCAAGACCTCAGAAGCACAATTGTGGACCTCCACAAGTCTGGTTCATCCTTGGGAGCAATTCCCAAACCCCTGAAGGTGCCACGTTCATCAGTACAAACAATAGTACACAAGTATAAACACCATGTGACCACGCAGTCATCACACCGCTCAGGAAGGAGACGCATTCTGTCTCCTAGAGATGAACGTAGTTTGTGTGAAAAGTGCAAATCAATCCCAGAACAACAGCAAAGGACCTTGTGAAGATGCTGGAGGAAACAGGTGGACGAGTATCTAGATCCACAGCAAAACCAGTCCTATATGGACATCACCTGAAAGGCTCAGCAAGGAAGAAGCCGCTGCTCCAAAACCACCATTAAAGAGCCAGAATACAGTTTGCAAGTGCACATGGGGACAAAGATCTGACTCCGTTTGGGCCTGAAGTCTGCAGAAAGTGTTTTTTTTTGGGGATCGGAAAACCACAAAACATAAAAACATGGACAAATAACAGAGTATGTGAATGACAGATTGGGCCTGTGATATCAAACGGCATGTGTGGAGATTGTGTGGCTTTTGGGGTGCGGCTGTGTGTGCTTATAATTATAGCAGACTATGTGTGTGTGTGATTGCACCTGCCACACACACACACACACACACACACACACACAAACACAGCTGTGATGTTCCCACTCGCATTACCACTACACACACACACACACACACACACACACACACACACACACACACACACACACACACACACACACACACACACACACACACACACACACACACAAACACAGCTGTGATGTTCCCACTCGCATTACCACTACACACACACACACACACACACACACACACACACACACACACACACACACACACACACACACACACACACACACAGCTGTGATGTTCCCACTCGCATTACCACTACACACACACCCGCACAGGTGACACACATACTCGCTGTGCTCGGGCCAGACCGCTGTAACAGCTGAGCGCTGAAACTACATGACCTCTGACCTCTGGCGGACTGTGGGTCAAATGACTTACACTAATGTCACATGACCTTTGCACTACAGCAGTCATGGTTTAAGTTCCTTCAGCTGCTGACTGCGACATGTTTAGTTCCTCTGTATTACCGCTGTTTGTAAAGTATCTGTTACTAATAGATCAAACCTCTCACAGATTGTGTTCAGAGTCTCCTGATGGGAGGGGCTCCAGACATTACACTGATTTACATGCTTCTGGTGTTCTCGATGTCAGCTCAACAGTTGTTCTGTGTCTGTGATTGTGAAACTGAGATGTCGTTACGGGCCACAGCGAGCAACTTGAGAGAGGGAGAGGGAGAGAGCAAGAGAGGGAGAGCGAGCGAGTGAGAGAGAGAGAGGGAGCGAGTGAGGGAGAGAGAGAGCGAGAGGGAGAGCGAGTGTGTCCACTAAAGGACACACTCACAGACACACACACAGTCACACACACACACACACACTCACAGACACACACACACACACACACACACACAGTCACACACACACACACTCACTCACTCACACACACACACACTCACTCACACACACACTCACAGACACACTCACACACACACACACACTCACAGACAGACACACATACAGTCACACACACACACTCACAGACACACTCACACACACACACAGTCACACACACACACACTCACTCACACACACACACACTCACACACACACTCACAGACAGACACACACACACACTCACACACACACACACTCACAGACACACTCACACACACACACACACTCACAGACAGACACACACACACACACTCACACACACACACACTCACAGACAGACACACACACACACTCACACACACACACTCACAGACACACACACACACACTCACAGACAGACACACACACTCACACGTAAACACAGACACACACACACACTCTCACACACACACACACTCACTCACAGAGTGAGCGAGAGCGAACGAGCGAGAGCGAGAGAGAGCGAGTGAGCGAACGAGCGAGAGAGAGCGAGTGAGCGAACGAGCGAGAGAGCGAGTGAGCGAGTGAGTGAGTGAGCGAGCGAGAGAGAGAGCGAGTGAGTGAGTGAGCGAGAGTAAGGGAGCGAGAGATTGAGATTGAGTGAGCGAGTGAGATTGAGTGAGCGAGTGAGAGCAAGTGAGTGAGCGAGAGTGAACGAGTGAGAGCGAGTGAGAGAGAGCAAGTGAGTGAGAGAGTGAGC
>NC_068317.1:31569160-31621660 GCF_025860055.1 Xyrauchen texanus
TCTGCTTTTTTCAAATATAAGTGAGTGAATTTTTTGTTTTTACACATCCTGTTCATTCAGAAATAATAATTTTGTTTAAATATATTTAGGTAGATAGTGCTTATTATTACTGTACTGTATTTTGGAGTAAAACTAAAAAGAAAATGAAATAGAATTCTCCCTTAAGTCTGTTTACACAGAAACATTTGCAACTAAAAACGTAAAACTTTTATTGTGTTTTGGCTCTTCGTTTACACGACAACGTTTTCAACAAAAAATTTAAAACATTTATGCGTTTTGGCTGTTTGTTTACACTGAAACGTTTTCAACTAAACGTACAACTTTTTATGCGTTTTGGCTGTTCGTTTACACGACAACGTTTTCAACTAAACGTACAACTTTTTATGCGTTTTACCTGTTCGTTTACACGACAACGTTTTCAACTACACGTACAACTTTTTATGCGTTTTGGCTGTTCGTTTGCACGACAACGTTTTCAACTAAACGTACAACTTTTTATGCGTTTTGGCTGTTCGTTTGCACGACAACGTTTTCAACTAAAAATGTAAAACATTTATGCGTTTTGGCTGTTCGTTTACACGACAACGTTTTCAACAACAACAAAAAAAAGTTTTGGCTGTTCGTTAACACGACAACGTTTTCAACTAAACGTACAACTTTTTATGCGTTTTGGCTGTTCGTTTGCACGACAACGTTTTCAACTAAACGTACAACTTTTTATGCGTTTTGGCTGTTCGTTTACACGACAACGTTTTCAACTAAACGTACAACTTTTTATGCGTTTTGGCTGTTCGTTTGCACGACAACGTTTTCAACTAAAAATGTAAAACATTTATGCGTTTTGGCTGTTCCTTTACACGGAAAAGTTTTCAACTAAACGTACAACTTTTTATGCATTTTGGCTCTTCGTTTGCACGACAACATTTTCAACAAAAAACGTAAAAAGTATGCGTTTTGGCTGTTCGTTTACATGGCAACGTTTTCAACTAAAAATTTTAAACATTTATGCATTTTGGCTATTCGTTTACACGGAAAAGTTTTCAACTAAACGTACAACTTTTTATTCGTTTTGGCTGTTCGTTTGCACGACAACGTTTTCAATTAAACGTACAACTTTTTATGCGTTTTGACTGTTCGGTTACACGACAACGTTTTCAACTAAACGTACAACTTTTTATGCGTTTTGGCTGTTCGTTTGCACGACAACGTTTTCAACTAAAAATTTAAAACATTTATGCGTTTTGGCTGTTCGTTTACACGACAACGTTTTCAACAACAAAAAAATTTTTTGGCTGTTCGTTTACATGACAACGTTTTCATCTAAACGTACAACTTTTTATGTGTTTTGGCTGTTCGTTTACACAACAACGTTTTCAACTAAAAATTTTAAACGTTTATGCGTTTTGGCTATTCGTTTACACGGAAAAGTTTTCAACTAAACGTACAACTTTTTATGCGTTTTGGCTGTTCCTTTGCACGACAACATTTTCAACAAAAAACGTAAAAATTTATTTGTTTTGGCTGTTCGTTTACACGGCAACATTTTCAACTAAACGTACAACTTTTTATGCGTTTAAAAATTGTAAACATTTATGCATTTTGGCTGTTCGTGTACTCGACAACGTTTTCAACTAAAAACGTAAAACGTTTATGCATTTTGGCTGTTCGTTTACACGCCAACGTTTTCAACTAAACGTACAACTTTTTATGTGTTTTGGCTTTTCGTTTACACGACAACGTTTTCGACTAAAAACGTTACACTTTTTATGTATTTTGGCTTTTCGTTTACACAAAAACGTTTTCAACTAAACGTAAATATTAAACCTTTAATGTGTTTTGGCTGTTCATTTACAAGACAACGTTTTCGACTAAAAACGTAAAACTTTTTATGTATTTTGGCTGTTCGTTTACACGACAAAGTTTTCAACTAAAAACGTAAAACGTTTATGCATTTTGGCTGTTCGTTTGCACGACAACATTTAAAAAAAAAACTTATTGGCTGTTCGTTTACACGACAATGTTTTCATCTAAACGTACAACTTTGTATGCGTTTTGGCTCTTTGTTTGCACGACACCATTTTCAACAAAAAAACGTTAAACGTTTATGCATTTTGGCTGTTCGTTTACACTACAACGTTTTCAACTAAACGTACAACTTTTTATGCGTTTTGGCTGTTCGTTTACACGACAACGTTTTCGACAAAAACGTTACACTTTTTATGTATTTTGGCTTGTCGTTTACACGACAACGTTTTCAACTAAACGTAAATATTTTTATGCGTTTTGGCTGTTCGTTTACACGACAACGTTTTCGACAAAAACGTTACACTTTTTATGTATTTTGGCTTTTCGTTTACACAAAAACGTTTTCAACTAAACGTAAATATTTTATGCGTTTTGGCTGTTCGATTACACAACAACGTTTTCAACTAAAAATTTTAAACGTTTATGCGTTTTGGCTATTCGTTTACACGGAAAAGTTTTCAACTAAGCGTACAACTTTTTATGCGTTTTGGCTGTTCCTTTGCACGACAACATTTTCAACAAAAAACGTAAAAATGTATGCGTTTTGGCTGTTCGTTTACACGGCAACGTTTTCAACTAAACGTACAACTTTTTATGCGTTTAAAAATTGTAAACATTTATGCATTTTGGCTGTTCGTGTACTCGACAACGTTTTCAACTAAAAACGTAAAACGTTTATGCATTTTGGCTGTTCGTTTACACGACAACGTTTTCAACTAAAAACGTTACACTTTTTATGTATTTTGGCTTTTCGTTTACACGACAACGTTTTCGACTAAAAACGTTACACTTTTTATGTATTTTGGCTTTTCGTTTACACAAAAACGTTTTCAACTAAACGTAAATATTAAACCTTTAATGTGTTTTGGCTGTTCATTTACAAGACAACGTTTTCGACTAAAAACGTAAAACTTTTTATGTATTTTGGCTGTTCGTTTACACGACAAAGTTTTCAACTAAAAACGTAAAACGTTTATGCATTTTGGCTGTTCGTTTGCACGACAACATTTTAAAAAAAAACTTATTGGCTGTTCGTTTACACGACAACGTTTTCATCTAAACGTACAACTTTGTATGCGTTTTGGCTCTTTGTTTGCACGACACCATTTTCAACAAAAAAACGTTAAACGTTTATGCGTTTTGGCTGTTCGTTTACACTACAACGTTTTCAACTAAACGTACAACTTTTTATGCGTTTTGGCTGTTCGTTTACACGACAACGTTTTCGACAAAAACGTTACACTTTTTATGTATTTTGGCTTTTCGTTTACACGACAACGTTTTCAACTAAACGTAAATATTTTTATGCGTTTTGGCTGTTCGTTTACACGACAAAGTTTTCGACAAAAACGTTACACTTTTTATGTATTTTGGCTTTTCGTTTACACAAAAACGTTTTCAACTAAACGTAAATATTTTATGCGTTTTGGCTGTTCGATTACACAACAACGTTTTCAACTAAAAATTTTAAACGTTTATGCGTTTTGGCTATTCGTTTACACGGAAAAGTTTTCAACTAAGCGTACAACTTTTTATGCGTTTTGGCTGTTCCTTTGCACGACAACATTTTCAACAAAAAACGTAAAAATTTATGCGTTTTGGCTGTTCGTTTACACGGCAACGTTTTCAACTAAACGTACAACTTTTTATGCGTTTAAAAATTGTAAACATTTATGCATTTTGGCTGTTCGTGTACTCGACAAAGTTTTCAACTAAAAACGTAAAACGTTTATGCATTTTGGCTGTTCGTTTACACGACAACGTTTTCAACTAAAAACGTTACACTTTTTATGTATTTTGGCTTTTCGTTTACACGACAACGTTTTCGACTAAAAACGTTACACTTTTTATGTATTTTGGCTTTTCGTTTACACAAAAACGTTTTCAACTAAACGTAAATATTAAACCTTTAATGTGTTTTGGCTGTTCATTTACAAGACAACGTTTTCGACTAAAAACGTAAAACTTTTTATGTATTTTGGCTGTTCGTTTACACGACAAAGTTTTCAACTAAAAACGTAAAACGTTTATGCATTTTGGCTGTTCGTTTGCACGACAACATTTTTAAAAAAACTTATTGGCTGTTCGTTTACACGACAACGTTTTCATCTAAACGTACAACTTTGTATGCGTTTTGGCTCTTTGTTTGCACGACACCATTTTCAACAAAAAAAACGTTAAACGTTTATGCGTTTTGGCTGTTCGTTTACACTACAACGTTTTCAACTAAACGTACAACTTTTTATGCGTTTTGGCTGTTCGTTTACACGACAACGTTTTCAACTAAACGTACAACTTTTTATGCGTTTTGGCTGTTCGTTTACATGACAACGTTTTCGACAAAAACGTTACACTTTTTATGTATTTTGGCTTTTCGTTTACACGACAACGTTTTCAACTAAACGTAAATATTTTTATGCGTTTTGGCTGTTCGTTTACACGACAAAGTTTTCGACAAAAACGTTACACTTTTTATGTATTTTGGCTTTTCGTTTACACCAAAATGTTTTCAACTAAACGTAAATATTTTATGCCTTTTGGCTGTTCGTTTACACGACAACGTTTTCAACTAAAAATGTAAAACGTTTATGCGTTTTGGCTGTTCGTTTACACGACAACGTTCTCAACTAAACTTAAATATTTTTATGCCTTTTGGCTGTTCATTTACACGACAACGTTTTCGACTAAAAACGTAAAACTTTTTATGTATTTTGGCTGTTCGTTTACACGACAATGTTTTCAAATAAAAACAAAAAACGTTTTATGCGTTTTGGCTGTTCGTTTACACGACAACAGCGTTTTGGGGCCTGAAAATGTACACGACAACGTTTTCGACTAAAAATGTAAAACTATGTATTTTGGCTGTTCGTTTACACGACAACGTTTTCAACTAAACTTAAATATTTTTATGCGTTTTGGCTGTTCATTTACACGACAACGTTTTCGTCTAAAAACGTAAAACAATTTATGTATTTTGGCTTTTCGTTTACACGACAACGTTTTCAAATAAAAACAAAAAACTTTTTATGCGTTTTGGCTGTTCGTTTACATGACAACAGCGTTTTGGGGCCTGAAAATGTAAACTTTTAAAAACGGGTTTCAAAGTGCACGTTATCGTCTCTATGTAAAAATACAAAAACGTGAGTTTGTGAAAACAATGACGGCATGCGTAGTACACTCACCTAAAGGATTATTAGGAACACATACTAATACTGTGTTTGACCCCCTTTCGCCTTCAGAACTGCCTTAATTCTACGTGGCATTGATTCAACAAGGTGCTGAAAGCATTCTTTAGAAATGTTGGCCCATATTGATAGGATAGCATCTTGCTGTTGATGGAGATTTGTGGGATGCACATCCAGGGCATGAAGCTCCCGTTCCACCACATCCCAAATATGCTCTATTGGCTTGAGATCTGGTGACTGTGGGGGCCATTTTAGTACAGTGAACTCATTGTCATGTTCAAGAAACCAATTTGAAATGATTCGAGCTTTGTGACATGGTGCATTATCCTGCTGGAAGTAGCCATCAGAGGATGGGTACATGGTGGCCATAAAGGGATGGACATGGTCAGAAACAATGCTCAGGTAGGCCGTGGCATTTAAACGATGCCCAATTGGCACTAAGGGCCTAAAGTGTGCCAAGAAAACATCCCCCACACCATTACACCACCACCACCAGCCTGCACAGTGGTAACAAGGCATGATGGATTGGGGGGGTTGAGCCAAGAGTTGTTGGAGGGGTGGGGTCGAGCCAAGAGTTGTTTGGGGGGGGTTGATTCAAGAGTTGTTGGGGGTGAGCCAAGAGTTGTTGGGGGGTTTGTGTTCGCTGTCCTATCTGCACAACGCAGTGGCTAATTTTAGCTTAACGCGGCACATTTTGCCACCGGATCTCTTGGTTCTCACTGATGGCCAGTCCTCCCCTGATCGGCCCCAAAATGCGTCGGCCCACCGGGAAAAAGTCCGGTATGCCCGATTACCAGTCCCGCTCTTTTGGTAGCGCAGCATCACTGCAGGTTTACAGTCGGGTTCAATATGTTTTTTATCTATTTCAGTGATGGGAACATACAGGACACATTAAAAGCCCATCCTTTAGAGACCCACCGGACACTCTAACAGCGTCCTGCTAATGTCCTGCTGGAGACTTCTTCTCCCTCACTGAATCTGCTACATATTTCTCTCCGTTTCTTCTGTACTCTGAGTTTTATTCTTGTCTCTTTACACGCCTGGTTTTCACGCTCCGTTCCCCTGAAACTGTCGTCAATCTCTCTGCTGCTAAAACCCTCCGTCTCACCGGGGGTGGAAGGAAACAACCTTTGAATATTCGTGTTGACTTCTCAAGATCTGGTTCATCAAATGAAACATCAGAGTCCCTCGACATCTACTATGGATTTTTACTCCATAATATATATATATATATATTAATAACACCGCAAATTGGCAATTGTTTTGGCCATTCGTTGCTTACCAATGACAATATTTTTCAATATTTGTTCAGTTTTTATATTTTATATATTATATATGTTTATATGATATTTTATATTTGTTAATTACTTTAATATAATGCAACATTTTCATATAAATCAACCTAAATTAAAGGCAAAGCATCAAATATTATCACGATATATAAATACTTAATTTAAATACATTTTCAGAATTTTTCAGAAACTGTTTACTTGTTGAAAATAATGTCACAAAGAAAACATTTTAATGGTCTAAAAATAAGCGTAATTTTCTTAATAAAATATATAATTTTTTTTTGATTTTACAGTTTCATTATGTGTAAAAAAAAACTGTATTTACAGTAATTATTATATAGTATAATTAAAAATGTTTTTATTAATATTATATAATTATTGCTTAATATTCAGTATTTCTTATGTTTTATATAATGCGAAAATATTATAACATTTTTTATATTTTCTAAAAATTTATATTTTTAATATGTTATATTTTATAGTAGTAATATACGTATTTTACTATTAATATCGATATGATTTTTCATATTAATATTTTTATATATTTTTAAATATTTCTTTTTTATATTTAGTATTTTTATTGTAGTGAAATATAAATATTTTTTTCAGAGACACCACTCACATGTAATGTGTTGAGGTCACATGACAACAGTGACTGTAGTGTATTACAGATGTTTTTATTCGTCTGAAAGGCTTAAAAGTGTAACAGGTGTGTTTGATGGAAGAGCTGTCAAAGAGAGAGAGAGACATTTACTGTCAGAACACCCCTCTCTCTCTCTCTCTCTCTCCCATTGGGAGTCAGTGCCGTTCTCTCTTCTCTGCGCTGTGCGTCTCCCGACAGGAAAATTAAACATGTTGATCCCGCTGGAAATGAGAAACTAAATCTCTCCTAGCGTGCCAGGGCCTGGCGTATATCTCACACAAGCAACTACACCCCAACTTCCATCCGTTGTTTCGCAGACAGATCGTAGCTTCATGTTCCAGGTGCAAATGTGCAGGCGACTTCCCGAGGAAGGTCATTAGATGCATTAGTGCATGCTTGAGTTTGGAGTCCTGTCACTCGTGCCCGTCGCTGTGGGAGCGCGCCACTCTGCTGCCCGTCAGAATTTGTCAATTATAGCATCACATTGGCATGCTCCGCTAGTCAAGCGCTTCGAACTAGTGAGAGAGAATAAAAGAATCTGCCGTTGTCTGCAGTCTGACGCATGTTGCACGCTGTTACTAAACAGATGCCTTCTCTCCATAATCTCACTGGTGCCTCTGCTCAGCTGTGTGCGGAATAGTATGCTAGCATGCTACACTTATGTAAGGGGGTATAAGGTCAATATAAATAATAATTTAATGTCATGACGGACATGCCCGTAATTCTCTCTCTCTTGAACCATCGTCACCGGCCGCCTTTATCCCTGGCGCGCCCCATCAGGCTGATTGGGGACAGGGCGTGCGACTGTGGGGCTCAAACCAGCAACCTTCTGATTACCAGTTACAGTGACTTACAGTGCACTTATTACAGGGACAATCCCCCCGGAGCAACCTGGAGTTAAGTGTCTTACTCAAGGACACAATGGTGGTGACTGTGGGGCTCAAACCAGCAACCTTCTGAGTACCAGTTATGTGCGTTAGCCCTCTACACCACCACCACGCACTAGGCCTCCCTCCCTGAAGTTGTCACAAACTCTACACACACACTCTACCAATGGAAAGAGATCAGGTTGGCAGAGAACAGGTTGGCAGACAAATTAAAATATCCAGCTTTTCTTGCGCTCTCTTCGCGCTTGTCCACCCCTCCACCGGCCGATCCGCTGTTCAATACCTGCGTGCATCAGGAGACGGAGGCTTCGCTTTCACTCAGGGATTGGTTAGAAATCCATTCAGGCCTTCAGTGGTGAGATGGACAAATAAACTGCTTGTGGTCCTCGTCCGTGGACTGACTGTGTGCTCCGAGTTCAACGTGCTGATGCAGAGAATCGCTCGCACACACACTCGGGTTCCTTTCTGCTCGATAAGCCCAAACCAAACAGTTTGCTTTTGCAAAGTCTCTTCCTCCATTATTGGATTATAAAGCAATGTGACATCTCCATTACTGTATCAACAATCACTCACGGAGCCGTAAACGACGCGGGAGATAACGTTGGCATTGGCTGATATATCAGTCTCCCACACGGGTTTCTAGCGAGTGGAGGGTTTACATTGTGCTCCATGCACACGAGTCAATTTCCTGCCGTTTAAGCTGCGTTGCAGGCACTGTCCTGTCCACACAATGAGAGATAAATGAGAAGAATGTGCACGGATGCAGAATGAATTTAAGATGGTAGTAATATACCATGTGTGGCATAATGTCCTTTAGACACTTCCAATGGGGCCAATCTTTTAAGGGTTTAAATGCATCATTTTATAAAAGCACTTCCGTTATTAATTACACATGGAGCGTCGCTGTGCATCTCTTGGCCTGCGTGCATCACGGCAACATCTCTGTGTTGTTAGGAACCGTTAGAAACTGAGGTTTAGGGGAATCGGCTCACTGCTGGCACAAAGGCCTACATTTAAATAAACGACACGTGTCATTAATGCTTCTTGCATTTGGGCGCAAACTAGCTAAGCAACACCACGCTTTCATTCTCCTTTTCCTTCCATGTTTTGAGCTTGAAACATCATTTCTATGGTAATTCCGTCTCTCTCTGTCTAATCTCTTTGGCCTATTGAACAGGCGATGCAATTTCCTGTTGGTTCAGTCCCGTGTGGGCTGCTCTGCATATGTTATACGATCGCTGTTCCCCCCGACCAAATGAATGCTGACAAACTCATCTTCTCCACTTGCCAGTTGAGCATCACGCCATTATTTATCCTGACAAAAAGCCCCAGATACGGATAAACAGAAGGAGAAAAAAAAACGGAGGCAAATTGTTTTTTCCTCATCCGAGACTCGGGGCGTTCTACAGCACTGGATTTACCCTCCGATACACTGAATGTCATTATGTTTGCCATTGTCACTGTCTACAACGCATTTAGCGGAACCAGATGGACAAATTCTTTCCCTTCCTAACCAGTTCTCAACGGGTGGGGTTTTAGACCATATATTGGTTCTTGGATAGCAGGACAAAACTGTATAACTATATAATCACGCATAGTTAGGTTAGGAGAAAACACAAGATAAATGTAGTATTTTAGCACAAATGTATCTGTTTCAACAACAAATGCCATTTCAGATATTAATTTGATTACATTTTTGGTTTCTCCCAATTTGGAACGCCCAATGCGCCCCAAGTCCTCGTGGTGGCGTAGTGACTCGCCTCAATCCGGGTGGTGGAGGACGAATCTCAGTTGCCTCCACGTCTGAGATCGTTAATCCGCGCATCTTATCACATGACTTGTTGGTGAGTGCGTTACCGTGGAGACGTAGCGCGTGTGGAGGCTTCACGCTATTCTCCGCGGCATCCACACACAATGCCACACACCCCACCGAGAGCGAGAACCACATTATAGCGACCACGAGGTTACCCATGTGACTCTACCCCCTAGCAACCGGACAATTTGGTTGCTAAGGAGACCTGGCTGAGTCACTCACCACCGCCCAGAGCGAGAACCACATTATAGCGACCACGAGGAGGTTACCCCATGTGACTCTACCCTCCCTAGCAACCGGGCCAATTTGGTTGCTAAGGAGACCTGGCTGGAGTCACTCACCACGCCTTTCCTCCACTTACTAGCACTTCATGAGGTCAGGATTGACAGCATTTTTAATGTATTTTTTGCTGGATCCCCCTCCCCCCCCCTTTTTTTTTTTCTCCCCAATCTGGAACGCCCAATCCCCAATGCGCTCCAAGTCCTTGTGGTGGTGTAGTGACTCGCCTTAATCTAGGTGGCGGAGGTCGAATCTCAGTTGCCTCCGCGTCTGAGACCGTCAATCCGTGCATCTTATCACGTGACTCGTTGGTGAGCGCGTTACCATGGCGTGTGGAGGCTTCACGCTATTCTATTATTATTATTCGATGGCTAGTGTTGCCATCGGTCGACTGTCTGAGAGAGTATGGGACATACTTGGCATCGGCTGGACACAAAGGTGGCAGTATATAAGGCAGTCCTGGACCATTTATCGCCGGCAGATAACCAAACTTGATCAGTTCCATATGCGTTGTCTCTGTCGTCCCAAATACTGAGGTACTCCAGACCTGTGGCATCACTGGCATTGAGGCCTTACTGCTCGCTGCTCAGTCTCGCTGGTCTGGACATGTTGTATGCATGGCAGATTCAAGCCGGTTTTCTATGGCCAGCTCCAGAGTGGCATGCGCTCTCAACGAAGGCCTCAAAGCCACTTTGAAACTATGCAACATGGCCCCAAATGACTTTGAAGTGATGGTCGCAGACAGGACATCATGGCGAGCACAGTGCCATGCGGCCATGCTCTCCTTTGAGTCCAGCCGGATCAAGCTGAAAGCTCAATACCGTAGACATATACCAACATCTAGCCAGTTTATGAGCGACACCTGTGGCCGGCCATGTGACCCGGGAAGGAGGACCGCCTGGAGTGGTCTGGGCCGCTGCCAGGGGCAGAGGAGGCCCCTACCAGCTGCTGAAACACGGCGGGGTCTGAGACTGCTGACCGCGAGCGGGGAGGGGTTCGCTGCCGACCGCCTGGACCGAGAGAACCGCTGCCAGGGGAGGGGGAGACCCCTTCTGTTCCCAGAGAACGCTGCGGGGCGTTCCGTCAGCCAGGGGCCAGAGGACTGCCTCCGATCCGCCGGGGAGGCGCGGCTGTTGTCCGTTAGAGGTTGGAGGAGTGGCCGAGGAACAAGCTATGGCGTATCGGAGAACCAGCTTGACAATATAAATAATAGTTGTAATATAAAACTGAACAAAAAGACACAAACACACACATGACGGACAGCTGCCCGTAAACGCTCTCTCTCTCTCTCTGACGCACCACCATCCGCAGTCGGCCTTTATCCCTCTCGGAGGCTTGATTTTCTATAAAAATAAAACGTCATATTTTAAAATGTAAGGGAAGTGTGTAACCATCAAGTAAAAGGTATTCAAATACTCTCATTGCACCTTAATACCTGTGCTTGTACACAACTTAAATCATTATTTTAGAAAACGTTTTCACGATATGAATATTAAAAAACTATTCGAGTTTTCTCGGGATTACACCATGTGACCTGAACAAAATATTCCCTTTCATAAACATGTCAAAATGTCGAATTTTAGCAGTCACAAATAATGTCAGGAGAGTCTAAATTATTCCTATTTATTGTTTTTTTAATTTTAGTATTTTTTGACTTTTAATGGGTGGACAAAATCGTTTTCCATAATTACTAATTTCCCCTAGAAAGCTTTTCATATTTAATTTCATTTAATTGTATTATTTATAATTGTTTTTGGTATTTTATTTACTGTTTAACGGTCTCCGGACAGTTACACAACATTACGTTTTTGACTTTTAAGCATGTGGAAAAATATCAAAATGACTAAGCTCAGAAATGAAAATCATGTTCATCGTAAATTTGCATTTTGGATTAGGTTAGGTTAGATTTAGGGTTAGGTTAGGTTAAATTTAGGTTTAGGGTTAGGTTAGATTTAGGGTTAGGTTAGGTTTAGGATTAGGTTAGATTTAGGGTTAGGTTAGATTTAGGGTTAGGTTTAGGGTTAGGTTAGGTTTAGGATTAGGTTAGATTTAGGGTTAGGTTTAGGGTTAGGTTAGATTTAGGTTTAGGATTAGGTTAGGTTTAGGATTAAGTTAGATTTAGGGTTAGGTTTAGGTTAGGTAAAATTTAGGGTTAGGTTTAGGGTTAGGTTAGATTTAGGTTTAGGATTAGGTTAGATTTAGGTTTAGGTTAGGTTTAGGATTAGATTTAGGGTTAGGATTAGGTTAGATTTAGGTTTAGGTTAGGTTTAGGATTAGATTTAGGTTTAGGATTAGGTTAGATTTAGGTTTAGGTTAGGTTTAGGATTAGATTTAGGGTTAGGTTAGGATTAGGTTAGGTTAAATGTAGGATTAGGTTTAGTATTAGGTTAGATTTAGGGTTAGGTTAGGTTTAGGATTAGGTTAGATTTAGGGTTAGGTTAGGTTTAGGATTAGGCTAGATTTAGGGTTAGGTTAGGATTAAGTTAGGTTAAAGTTAGGGTTTGGTTACGGAGGTTAGGTTAGGGTTTGGGGTTAGTGTTGGTGTAGGGTGTTTGTGGGACTATATAAACACAATAAACCTGCTGTAGTTATGCCCCTGTACTGTATGCTGGTCTTTAATTAGGGGTGAAAATAGCCCTTAGTGCAAAAAGATGCTTTGTGTTGCTATTTAGGCTTAGTATCACTAGTGTCTTATTTCTACATTTATGTTTTACTTCTAATTTGCACATTCACATCTTTTAATGAGACCCTATAAAGGATGTATTGTTCACCTCACTAGCTGAAGGATCTTTTGTTCTTACCTAATGAGTTCATTGTTAGGAAACAAGTCCGTAACTAATCACTTACAAGTCCAATTAATTAAGTCTGAGGTGTCCCCAATTAAATCCAGAGCAGCTGCTCTACGAGACGCAGTTAATCGTGACATCATCTCACAATTACACGAGTGAATGAAGCCAAATCAAGCGTCAGTTTCGAACATTGAAACAGATATCAGAAACAATCGATAGCAGATGTGTCCGTGTCACGGCTAGTTGTGTAGCGACAAGACTGTGTGTTACAAGAGCGGATGTTACGCTGCCAAACACACACACACAAGCTCGAGTACAGCACCGTATTTTGTGCAGAAGTGCACTCTGGGTAAAATAATTGAGTTCTGATTGTGGCTTTTCAAAAGCTGTCATTATTGCAGCACTTCCGCAGATATGGAAAGCGCTTTGATAAGGATGAAAGCCGTGCCATTACCCAGATGGGTTTGTTGATATTGCAGAAATCCGCCGGTGCGTCTCGCTTTTTTCCATGCAGGGATTTTTCAAACACAATAAAGGAGAGCGGGAGTGATTCGAGGAGTTGGTCTTTGGCGTTCTGTCTTTCTGTTCGCTGGAACAGACACAAGAGGATTCCACGCAGACATGAAACACTCTCAAGGGCAGAAATGTTTTTGTGTTTTGCTTTTGATATTGCTTTTTTATTTGATTAATTTATGGAAGTGTTCACTGTTGTCGGATCCCTCACTGGACTCCGAACTCTTCTTCTAATGCAGCACTGAGAGTCACGTCTGCAACATTGATAGAAAAGTGCATGTGTACTTTTATAGCAGTAATAATTGTTATATATGTTGAAGAACTTAAAGAGCAAATGTTATGAATTCATCCCAAGAATCTGCTTGTTCATCTTGACCGAAGTGAGCATGCACAGACTGTATTTTCAATGCAATTTCAAACAAGACGTTTCTCCCTTTTCTTTAAATGTGTGTTCCAGTGAGACACTTACAATGGAAGTCAAAGGGGGCCATTTTTGGAGGGTGTAAAAGCACTTTGTAACCGGGATAAAAGGGAAAGGAGGAGGCGAGAACCGGCTTGACAATATATATAATAGTTTAATAATAAACAAAAAGACAAACACGTGCATGGCAGCTGTCTGTAACTCTCTCTGCACTGCCGTCTCTGGTCGCCTTTATCCCTTAATCTGCCCAATTAAGTGCCGGGTGTGCGGAATCACGGCCTGGCACTGCCCTCCACCCTGCCACATTCCTCCCTCGTTCTCTCAGGCCGGGGAGCCCCCTGGGGAGCCTGGTCCTCAGCCAGTACTCCACCCTCTAGTGGACGACAGCCGCGCTTCCCCGGGAGGATCAGAGGCAGTCCTCCGGCCCCTGGCTGACAGAACGGCCCGCCACGTTTCCGGTGGATGGAAGGGTTCTCTCCCGCTCCAGGCTGTTGGCGGTTCTCTGACCCCGCCGCGTTTTAGCCGCTGGAAGGGGTCTCCGGTGCCCCTGGCAATGGCCCTCACCACTCCAGGTGGTCGGATAGGAGCCCCTACTCCCCTTGTGCTCGGCGGCCGTTCCGCCACTCTCAGGCGGCCGGGCTCCTCTGTCCCCTGGCGGATGGCCGCTGCTGCTCCGTTGGGGTGGACGGTAGTGGCGAGAACTCTACTACGGTGCATCCCTCATTCTCTCAAGCCGGGGAGCCCCCAGAGGAGCCTGGTCCTCGGCCACTCCTCCACACTGTAGTGGACGACAGCCGTGCCTCCCCGGGCAGATTGGAGGCAGTCCTCCGGCCCCTGGCTGACAGAATGCCCTACCACGTTTTTGGTGGTTGGAAGGGGTCTCCCCAGCCCCTGGCAGTGGTCCTCCCGCTCCAGGCGGTCGGACAGGACCTCCTCCCCGCTCGCGGTAGGCGGTTCTCTGACCCCGCCATGTTTAAATGGCTGGTAGGGCTTTCCTCCACCCCTGGCAGCAGCCCTGACCACTCCAGGTGGCCGGGCTCCTCCGTCCCCAGCGGATGGCCACGGCTGCGGCTCCGGGTTGCTGCACCCGTGTAACACAGTTAAAGGGAAAGGAGGTGGCGAGAATCGGCTTAACAATATAAATAATATTTTTATATAAAAACTTAAGCACAAAGACAAACACACACAGTTGTCGGGCAGCTGCCCGTCTCCGGTCGCCTTTAATTTCTTTAGATTTTTGGTTGAAACTTGGACAAGATTCGCCCCTAAAAGATTCACTGAAGTGTTTGGCTTTAGTCATGGCCAATTTGTTCTCTGTCATGCGGGACTAATGCTGTTATTCTCTTCCCCGTCCGGCTATCATCAGGAGAGGTGATCTGGAGAGCCTCTCGATCGCTCACACCGCTCAGACTCGTCACAAATATTCATCCACCGGTTTTTTGACTTCTAGTTTACAGTGAGAAAGTCTGCAGTCAGATTGAAATCCAAAGTCAAGATTTCACAACACGCATTGTTTCAAAACAGCTTTACAGAAGATCACGCACTAACAGAAGATACAAATGTAATATCTATAATGTCTTAGATTGATCATTGTGTAGATTGATAAAATACGATTGCGAAATAAACTGGTTAAAAACATTCCTGCAACTCTAAACATGTATTCGGTAAAACTTTACAACAAGGTTCTATTAGTTAATGCAATATGTATCATGAACTAACAATGAATAATATTGTTATATATAAGTTATTAATCTTAATGTTCATTTATGGTGAGAAAAAATGGTTAATTCTTTTCTGTTCAAAATGCATAAACATTTTATTTTAAAAATGTGTTAGTATGTTTATAGTAACAGTAACCAAGACAAATAAGTATGTTAAAATTATTGTTCATTGCTAGTTCATGTTAAAGGAATTTTCCGGATTCAATACAATACAAGGAGTGAGAAGCTGAGCGGCATGATTTTGCCCGGAGCGAGGAGCGGAGCGGCATGATTTTGCCTGGAGTGAGGAGCGGAGCGGCATGATTTTGCCCGGAGCGAGGAGCGGAGCGGCATGATTTTGCCTGGAGCGAGGCGGAGCGGCATGCTTTTGCCCGGAGCGAGGAGCGGAGCGGCATGATTTTGCCTGGAGCGAGGAGCGGAGCGGCATGCTTTTGCCCGGAGCGAGGAGCGGCGCGGCATGATTTTGCCTGGAGCGAGGAGCGGAGCGGCATGGTTTTGCCCGGAGCGAGGAGCGGAGCGGCATGGTTTTGCCTGGAGCGAGGAGCGGAGCGGCATGCTTTTGCCCGGAGTGAGGAGCGGAGCGGCATGCATGATTTTGCCCGGAGCGAGGAGCGGAGCGGCATGATTTTGTCTGGAGCCAGGAGCGGAGCGGCATGCTTTTGCCCGGAGCGAGGAGCGGAGCGGCATGCATGATTTTGCCCGGAGCGAGGAGCGGAGCGGCATGATTTTGTCTGGAGCCAGGAGCGGAGCGGCATGATTTTGCCCGGAGCGAGGAGCGGAGCGGCATGATTTTGTCTGGAGCCAGGAGCGGAGTGGCATGCTTTTGCCCGGAGCGAGGAGCGGAGCGGCATGATAAATTAACCAAGATACATAAGTGTGTTAAAATGATTGTTCATTGTTAGTTCAAGTTAAAGGAATTTTCCGGGTTCAATACAAGGAGCGAGGAGCGATTGTGAAATCCTAAAAGGCGTGTACGAAAAACTAATAACAGAAAATAATAAGGCAATAATACATACGCCTAATAATGTTTTTGGGGTAATTTATACATTTTATTTAATTTAATGTTTTGTTTTTGTTCTGGTAATTTATAAAATAAATATTTTATGTTTTTATGTTGTTGTTGTTGTTTTTGAATCTAGCAATTTATTTAATAGATCAAACCCAGCGAAAGCTGCTGATATGTTTCAAAAGTAGCTGATTTAATTTAGTTTTGGGCTAATATTAGTGTTCTAATAAAGCACATTGTAGCTTTTCATCTAGTATTGTGCATTTATTTTATTTAATACACTTCCTGCATGGAAGGTTGTGATATTAAAACGCATGAAATGCTAAGCTAGTCTTCCCGCTAGAACTTCACTGCGCAACACATTTACAGTGGAGCGGTAATTAGGCGCTAATTTTGCCAGCTAATCCAGGCCGTTCCACTCACATACTCTAGTTCGATGCGTTTGAATGGAGTGGGAAGTGTAGTGCGACCGTAGCTTTATCCAATGCGTGCCAGTGTTACGCACATGTCTGTTTACATTAACGCACTCATCTTTTGTCGAGCGATGTTGTTTACAGAATATAACGAGGAAAGGTTAGCAGAGCAACCCATCGCAACACTGGCCAAAAGGTAATAATGTGACAGTGATGATGGCAGGAGTTATTTAACTCTGGGCTTCACACGCTAATGAAATCCATGAGGGTCGACCCTGACCTCTGACCCCTGACCCCCGATTTCCATTGAGGTGTGTCAAACTCTTGAAGCCATTTTCCCCTGGAAGGTTCTGATTGGTCCTCGCATGGGAGCCTTTGTGGCCGCCGTTTCGAGTCGTCTTTAAGCACCCTGGACAGAGAGTGAACGAGTTTAATTCAGTTCAGTTCTGAAGTAGCGTTCACAAAGGGACGCTCCCAACGCAGCTTTGCATAGATCATCTTTCTTACAATAAGGAAATCTTGGCTGGAAGCTCATCATCCTGTGGTCAGCGTTAAGACTCGTGGGTCAATGACAGGCATTGTGGGGGTTTTTTGCACTCGCAGCAGTTTGTATAGTATGAAAAGGGCTGAAACTGAACGTAATTTGATAAAAGCATATTCAAACAGCTCTTAAAGGAATATTGCGGGATCAATGCATGTTAAGCTCAGTTGAAAGCATTTGTTGCGTAATATTGATTAGCAAATTACAACACTATGAAACAACTATTGCACAGAATTTAGTTTCTCCATTTTCATCGACTTGATGGTTGCTTAGTAACAAACAATGAGTTGAATATCAAACTTAATTTAATTTATATATATATATATATGCACACAGTATAAACATGGTATATATCTTTTGTATGCACAAAGAGGATCAACGAACTGTGTGCAGCGTGCATACATACGGCAAAAATAGTACGAGTATTGTAGTATTCTGTTGTGAACCGCCCATGAGTTGAGCGTAATATAAAAGAGTGAAGATTAAACTTCTCCCGTGTCTCTCTCGCTGCAGTTTACTCACGTTAATTTGTTTATAGTGTCGTCTGAAACACAAAAACTCTCTGATTTATCAGCACATAAACACACACACACTCATACACTCTCTCACACACACACACACATATACTCACACACACATATACTCACACACACACACACACACACACTCATACACTCTCTCACACACACACACACATACTCACACACACACACACACACACATATACTCACACACACACACACTCATACACTCTCTCACACACACACACACACACATACTCACACACACACACACACATATACTCACACACACACACACTCATACACTCTCTCACACACACACACACATACTCACACACACACATATACTCACACACACACACACACACACACACACTCATACACTCTCTCACACACACACACTCTCTCTCTCTCTCTCACACACACACACACACACACACACTCTCTCTCTCTCTCTCACACACACACACACACTCTCTCTCACACACACACAAACACACACTCTCTCTCTCTCACACACACACACTATCTCTCTCTCACACACACACACACACACTCTCTCTCTCTCACACACACACTCTCTCTCTCTCTCACACACACACACACACACACACACACACTCTCTCTCTCTCACACACACACTCACAGCAGATAATGTGTGTAAATAAAGGAGTGATTTGTCTGCTCGGGTTAATCAATAGATTAATAGTATCTCCAGTGAATGTGTGCAGGTCATCAATGGGTTAAACCCGATGAAGAGTGTGAAGGGCAAAACACGCCGGAGGCGAGAGAGACTCTGAGGAACACACAAACACACATCAAGTCCTTTAGAAAACATCTGTTCCTTCCTTTGACTTTCAGATTACTTTTCCTGTAAAGAACGATCCTGGAAAACCTGGGAAAAACTTTCAGTCGTGGAAAAGTAATGGCAGTCGGTCACGTATGTGCTGTGACGCTGGTCGGACCGCTGATTGCTCTGCTTAATTAGCATTACAGAACCGTATTTGAGTGGACGACACCATGTGCTTAATTTGAACAGAACGGCCCGAACGAGTAATGCCGCTGGACTTGACTGCGCAAATCACAGTCCGTTACTCCCGTTAACACCTCGTCAAGTGTTTTATCACAAGGCCGCTGATGAAAGCGTGTTTCAAGCCCTTGATGTAATCCTCACGCACACACGCGCTGAATAAAGATAAGCGTTCGACTCATTCCCCTGTACTAAAATGAGCTTTAAAATAACCAGAGAGACTTGAGATGGGCAATTCTTCTTCCTGTCGTACTTCTTCCTTTTATGTCTTTTAATTTCCTTCATATGGAGTCTAAAGGCCTCTGTGAGCCAATGAGATCGCGTTATACTGCGCGTGACGCTCTTAGCCTCAATATAAATATTTCAGAGCGAGGTCGCTCGTCTTTGATTGCTCACGTCTCCTGTAAAAACTATTTGAAGCTGGAGCGTAGCAGGTTCGGCTTTACGGTTCCTCATCAAGAACGTCAGATCGGCTGTCCGGGGCTTTAGATTGCCGCATAATGTTGTGAATGTGAGAAGAAGAGCCTGTGAGCCGTGAGAGCTGTGCAGCTCCAGAGAAATGAGCCTCAAATTGAACCCAGAATGGAAATTGATCCCATTACCAGAGATTGCGTTCCCGAGGGAGTCAGAGGAGCAGAGAGAGGGGAGGCGCTGTTTGCTCGGCCTCGAGGTGTTCCCCAAGGCTCAGTATCGGGGCCCGTCATGTTTCACAGCAACTCTGGGGAAAGATGTCCGCTCAGCGTAACATACCGAGGACGAAGAAGTCTTGAACGGTCATTGTCTGTAAGCTTTGAAAGGCAAGAGATTGTGCATTGTTTACATAACATTATTTGAGTGTAAAAATCCTCCAAAATAAACATACTCTATTCGGGACTATCGCACAAAATATAAGCGTCACATTTCTGACTTTAAACCCTCCTTGGCCCCATTGACTTCCATTGTAAGTGTTTCACTGGAACACATTTGTGCTATTTTAAAGAAAATGAGGGACGAGACAAAATTATGACATCACAAATCCTGTCGACTGAGCTTAACTTTTATTGATTGCTTTAAGCACATTTGCACACGATATTCTCACAATGCAAAAAAATCTTCATGGTCCTAAATATTCGTAGTATTTATAATAATATTTTATTGTATTTACAATGTTTTATTAAATATTTTAACACTAGTAAATTATAAAAACAAATGTACAATATGTTTTAATATTTATAATAATATTTTATTGTATTTACGTTTATTACATATTTTAACACTAATAAATTATATTAAAATGTTACAATATTGTTTTATATTTATAATAATATTTTATTGTATTTACAATGTTTTATTGAATATTTTAACACTAATAAATTATATTAAAATGTTACAATATTTTGTAATATTTATAATAATATTTGATTGTATTTACAATGTTTTATTAAATATTTTAACACTAATATTGTGTTATAATATTTTCTGAAAATATAATATTTTTAATATATTTCTTCTGATTTTGCGCTGCAATATGACCTGGGCATGTTCTGGACGGGTTTTGTGATTGTTTATTGTGCATTTTTTTTTACATGAATTAACTGAATTATTTAACATGAATAACAATGAACAACACTTTTACAGCATTAATCTGTATTAATGTTAATTTCAGCATAAACGAATGCATTTGTCAAATTAAAAGTTGCATTTTTTTGCAGAAATACATTTCGCACTAACATGAACTAACAATGATACATTGTATTTTCATAAATTAACATTATTAACTTTTTTGCTTTAAAATTTTTTATTTTTTATTGGTTTATTATTCCTAATGCACTTACTCATTTTAACAAACCTCATAAATAAAGTGTTACTGAAAGTTATTGATACATTTTTTAAACTATAAAAATGTAATAATTTGTTCTGCTATTTTGTCTTTCAGACCCGATGCACGGCCCTCGTAAACTGGAGGTGGTGGACATCAAATCGAAGCAGTTCACCGTTCGCTGGGAGCCGTTCGGCTACAACGTGACGCGTTGCTATAGCTACAATCTGACGGTGCAGTACCGTTACACGGCGAACGGCAAAGAGGAGACGAGAGATGAAATGTGTTACGATATTCTCAGCGTGTCGCCGCAGCACACGATTCGTAACCTTCCGCCGTACACCAACGTCAGCGCTAAACTAGTGCTGCGAAACCACGAGGGCGTCAAAGAGAGCAAAGAACTCAACGTTCTGACGGATGAAGACGGTTAGTGATTTGCATCCGTAAAAATGCAGCATCTTAATGAATCACAATCCATTTAAGCAACATATTTCACAGAGAACGTTTCCAAATGCAACATCGGTTTGATCAGTTGACTCCATCCGCGACTCTTTCTTCCTTAAAGTCTTTGTTATCCCTCGTATTTTCCAGTGCCTGGCGCCGTGCCGCTGGAATCCATCCAGGGAAGCACGTATGAGGAGAAGATCTCTTTCAAATGGAGGGAACCGGTTCAGACGTACGGAATAATCAAACAGTATGAAGTGAGTTTCAACCTCCTGGATTCATCTTCTGCTGTATTTCACTCTCACCAGGATCTTAATGGACTAATAAATCTAAACGAATAACTTTTAGATGTGAACAAGAAGCCAACTACTCGTCATTAAAACAGGAACAGTTAAATACAAGTCTTGTTATCTAGATTTACATTTATGCATTTGGCAGACGCTTTTATCCAAAGTGTCTTACAGAGCACTTATTACAGGGACAATCCCCCCGGAGCAACCTGGAGTTAAGTGTCTTACTCAAGGACACAATGGTGGTGACTGTGGGGATCAAACCAGCAACCTTCTGATTACCAATGTATTATACAGAGCACTTATTACAGGGACAATCCCCCCGGAGCAACCTGGAGTTAAGTGCCTTACTCAAGGACACAATGGTGGTGACTGTGGGGATCAAACCAGCAACCTTCTGATTACCAATGTATTATACAGAGCACTTATTACAGGGACAATCCCCCCGGAGCAACCTGGAGTTAAGTGTCTTACTCAAGGACACAATGGTGGTGACTGTGGGGATCAAACCAGCAACCTTCTGATTAACAGTTATGTGCTTTAGCCCACTACGCCGCCATTTATTTCTCACCTTTTCTCCCCAATGTGTAACGCCCAATTCCTAATGCGCTCTAAGTCCTCGTGGTGGCGTAGTGACTCATAAATCCAGGTGGGGGGTAGAGTCACATGGGGCAACCAAATTGGCCCGGTTGCTAGGGAGGTTAGAGTCACATGGGGCAACTAAATTGGCCCGGTTGCTAGGGAAGTTAGAGTCACATGGGGCAACTAAATTGGCCCGGTTGCTAGGGATGGTAGAGTCACATGGGGCAACCAAATTGGCCCAGTTGCTAGGGAGGTTAGAGTCACATGGGGCAACTAAATTGGCCCGGTTGCTAGGGAGGGTAGAGTCACATGGGGCAACTAAATTGGCCCGGTTGCTAGGGTGGGTAGAGTCACATGGGGCAACCAAATTGGCCCGGTTGCTAGGGAGGGTTGAGTCACATGGGGCAACCGAATTGGCCCGGTTGCTAGGGAGGGTAGAGTCACATGGGGCAACCGAATTGGCCCGGTTGCTAGGGCGGGTAGAGTCACATGGGGCAACCAAATTGGCCCGGTTGCTAGGGCGGGTTGAGTCACATGGGGCAACAAATTTGGCCCAGTTGCTAGGGAGGGTTGAGTCACATGGGGCAACCAAATTGGCCCGGTTGCTAGGGAGGGTTGAGTCACATGAGGCAACCAAATTGGCCCGGTTGCTAGGGAGGGTTGAGTCACATGGGGTAACCAAATTGGCCCGGTTGCTAGGGAGGGTTGAGTCACATGGGGTAATCAAATTGGCCCGGTTGCTAGGGAGGGTAGAGTCACATGGGGTAACCTCCTTGTGGTCACTATAATGTGGTTCTCGCTCTAGGTGGGGCGTGTGGCGAGTTGTGCTTGGAAGCCGCGGAGAATAGTGTGAAGCCTCCACACGTGCTACGTCTCCATGGTAACGTGCTCAAAACAAGTCACGTGATAAGATGTGCGGATTGGCGGTCTCAGACGCGAAATCGCTAAATTCACGTGTTCACGCGACTTAAAATTTTTCAACTCGAGCAAAATATCCGCATGCCGCGTTGTCGCGAAAGCCAATCAGCATTGAGATTGTCCGGATGTCACTGACGTACTGATGTAGTAGCAGAAGAAATCTGTGAAACTGGATGATAAAATGGTTGTAGCGGTGTGTGGACACCCGGAATTGTACGATACAACGTCAACGTATCTGCGTCTTCCACAACAGATACGGAGCAGCAATCGTTGTGATATCGGCCACGGTTGATGGCGGAAAGATAAGTTGTCGTAGAAGTCCCGCCTGCTGTCCTTTTCAGGAAGAGAAGGGGGAATACTCGCGAGTTTAAACACAAATTTAATCCAGCGGTCAAAAATGTTTTCATGTTGAATGTGAACGCACCTTTAGAGCACATTGGGAATTGGGCTTTCCAAATTGGGGAGAAAAGGGCAGAACGAGTCTAAATAAATTTTCGTGGTAATCAATATTATGCCAGAAATGCTGTTAATTGATCTTAACTTGAATTGAACCCGGAATATTCCATATGGAGTGGTGGTGGTGTAGTGGGCTAAAGTGCTAAAGCACTAAACTGGTAATCAGAAGGTTGCTGGTTTGATCCCCACAGTCACCACCATTGTGTCCTTGAGTAAGGCACTTAACTCCAGGTTGCTCCGGGGGGATTGTCCCTGTAATAAGTGCACTGTAAGTCACTGTAACTGGTAATCAGAAGGTTGCTGGTTTGATCCCCACAGTCACCACCATTGTGTCCTTGAGTAAGGCACTTAACTCCAGGTTGCTCCGGGGGGATTGTCCCTGTAATAAGTGCACTGTAAGTCACTGTAACTGGTAATCAGAAGGTTGCTGGTTTGATCCCCACAGTCACCACCATTGTGTCCTTGAGTAAGACACTTAACTCCAGGTTGCTCCGGGGGGATTGTCCCTGTAATAAGTGCACTGTAAGTCACTGTAACTGGTAATCAGAAGGTTGCTGGTTTGATCCCCACAGCCACCACCATTGTGTCCTTGAGTAAGACACTTAACTCCAGGTTGCTCCGGGGGGATTGTCCCTGTAATAAGTGCACTGTAAGTCACTTTGGATAAAAGCGGCTGCCAAATGCATACATGTAAATTTATGTACATTTAAAAAAATTTACATATAAATCTCTTTAAAATCACAATTGTTTCTCTGAGACATCATGAGATTGAATTGAAACTTTAGCTGACGTGTGCTGCTGGTCGGATGTTTCTCAAGAGAAATAAACTCCAGTAATCTCACAAGAGATCTCAACATTGTCTCAAATTGTGCTCAGATTTGCTCAAGATACCAACATCTGCAATCAAAAGTCAGAGGTCTCAATATAAATTCATTTCTCATCAGATTCTCCCCGGGGCAAATGATCTGAGCCATGATATCCACATTCAATGTGTAGCTCTATACTCTCACTGTGTGTCTAATTTGATCATTCCTAAAGTATTTTACGACATAAAGTTGATACTTCAATGAAACATGAGATCTACATTCATTCTCCCTGAGCAGTGCAATGTTCCTCTGAGCTGTCGCTTCCTTCCCTGTATCATTCCTCTGCTGTTTTCCTGTTTAAGGGAATTTTCATTGTTTCAATTGCAGTGAAACACCCTTGGATGTGTAGGGCACTAGAATAACAAACAGAATTCACATTCCAGAGAAATGGACTCACAGGAAACTCACACACATGTGAGGAATGTTGGCTAATAATGCACAAGATATATATAACATGTTACTGAAACTGTAACATCACTAAAAGCACCTTCATGGAGTCAAAAACGAACCTGTTTACTTCCTCAGTGCAGACTGTTCCTCAATGCACGCTCTTCCTCAACGCACGCTCTTCCCCAGTGTACGCTTTTCCTAAATGCACGCTCTTCCCCAGTGCAGACTCTTCCCCAATGCACGCTCTTCCCCAGTGTACGCTTTTCCTAAATGCACGCTCTTCCCCAGTGCAGACTCTTCCCCAATGCACGCTCTTCTCCAGTGTACGCTTTTCTTCAATGCACGCTCTTCCTCAATGCACGCTCTTCTCCAGTGTACGCTTTTCTTCAATGCACGCTCTTCCTCAATGCACGCTCTTCCCCAGTGTACGCTTTTCTTCAATGCACGCTCTTCCTCAATGCACGCTCTTCTCCAGTGTACGCTTTTCTTCAATGCACGCTCTTCCTCAATGCACGCTCTTCCCCAATGTACGCTTTTCCTCAATGCACGCTCTTCCCCAGTGCACGCTCTTCCTCAATGCACGCTCTTCCCCAGTGCACGCTCTTCCTCAATGCACGCTTTTCCCCAGTGCACGCTTTTCCCCAGTGCACGCTTTTCCTCAATGCACGCTCTTCCTCAATGCACGCTCTTCCCCAGTGTACGCTTTTCTTCAATGCACGCTCTTCCTCAATGCACGCTCTTCCCCAGTGTATGCTTTTCCTCAGTGGACGCTCTTCCCCAGTGCACGCTCTTCCTCAATGCACGCTCTTCCGCATTGCACGCTCTTCCTCAATGCACGCTCTTCCCCAGTGTACGCTTTTCCTCAGTGCACGCTCTTCCTTAACGCACGCTCCTCCCCAACATACGCTTTTCCCCAGCGCACGCTTTTCCTCAGTGCACGCTCTTCCTCAACTCACGCTTTTCCTCAGTGCACGCTCTTCCCCAACGCACGCTCTTACCCAACGCACGCTCTTACCCAAAGCACGCTCTTCCTCAATGCACGCTCTTCCTCAATGCATGCTCTTCCTCAACGCACGTTCTTACCCAATGCACGCTCTTCCCCAACGCACGCTCTTCCTCAATGCACGCTCTTCCTCAATGCACGCTCTTCCCCAACGCACGCACTTCCCCAACGCACGCTCTTCCCCAACGCACGCTCTTACCCAACGCACGCTCTTCCTCAGTGCACGCTTTTCCTCAATGCACGCTTCTAATGCGCTCTTCCTCAACGCACGCTCTTCCCCAACGCACGCTCTTCCTCAGTGCACGCTTTTCCTCAATGCACGCTCTTCCCCAACGCACGCTCTTCCTCAATGCACGCTCTTCCCCAACGCACGCTCTTCCTCAATGCACGCTCTTCCCCAACGCACGCTCTTCCCCAACGCACGCACTTCCCCAACGCACGCTCTTCCCCAACGCACGTTCTTCCTCAATGCACGCTCTTCCCCAACGCACGCTCTTCCTCAATGCACGCTCTTCCTCAACGCACGCTCTTCCCCAACGCACGCTCTTCCTCAATGCACGCTCTTCCCCAACGCACGCTCTTCCCCAACGCACGCACTTCCCCAACGCACGCTCTTCCCCAACGCACGTTCTTCCTCAATGCACGCTCTTCCCCAATGCACGCTCTTCCTCAATGCACGCTCTTCCCCAATGCACGCTCTTCCCCAATGCACGCTCTTCCTCAGTGCATGACTTTCCTTATCAGCTCACGTCATCAAGCCCTCGTATTTGTCATGCATTTGTCATATAGAGACACTTTACACCATCCCATGTCCTGATGGAAAATAAGTCAAGTCCCAGCTTTCATTTTACACTTAAAATAACCCGTTTCACTTGAAAATGGACCAGATTACAGAAGCAATATGGTCTGCAAAGTTTCATGTTGACTTAAGCATCTTCTAAGAGCATTACAGGCGACGTCTCTCCATTACTGAAGCATGCTTTATATTCCAGATGAGTAGAGCTGCGTTACATTGTGTGATGGTTGCAGAAGCGTGTGACTCATTCTGCGTGTGAGAACAATGCAGCGTTCAAAAGACTCATTGTTGCGGAACTTCATTTGTGGAAATGCAGCCAATTAAGCTGTCACATTCATGTTCTGAAATTACACTCTGTCACCTCGCTCACTTTAAGGAAGTGTCAGTCTGGGATCTGTGCCGGGTTTAAAGGGAAAAGGACAAAACAAAAGGTTTCCGCCTCATCAGGGACAGCTCGACTTTCTCCGAAAGCGTTCACGCGGTGACATTTCTGGAACGTCACGTGCACTTTTATCGGTACAGAACGTTTCGCACTGTGACATCTCTCTCACGTTCATCTGTGTGTCCAGGGATTGAAATGCTGTAGGTGTGCGTTCACTCTCAGTGATGTGCTTTGGCTGATTTAATGCACGGTGAGGTACGGTGCGGTAATGATGGAGCTGAACTGTGAATCTTAATGAATGTCTTGTTCCATCGTCCACCTTACTTGGGATTCAGCCTGTGACATTTATAATAAAGCATCCTTAATCATAAGTGTTTACATACGTTTTGCATGTATCGTTCAGAGTTATTGTTGCGTTCTGAACTACTAATGAGCAACATTCCCTGAAACTCATTCTGATGTGTTCGCAGCTCTTGTTTCCCCAGGTGAATTTCCCGTCGGGATCAATAACGCGTGTCGATCCATCTACCTGTCCTACACTAATGGCGAAGAGCCGCTTGGTATTTCAAACCTGATGGGTTCAATCGCGGTTCCCTTTGTGCCTTTAAATTGGAATGGGAATGGAGTGTTATTAGACGGCCACTCATTAGCAACTGAATGATTTATTTAAATGAAGCCCCTCAGCTATTTTTCATTGAGTTATATTAGAAGCGCGGGGCGTCCCGTCTCGTCTGGAGAGATGAGAAGAGAATGAGAGAAGTGAAGCCCCCCGTCTCCTCTCCTCTATCATAATAACAGATGATATGCTGAAACGCTTCCTCTGAACTTAAGAGAGCCGCTCCCGCATGGTGCGGTGTGATTATAATGGATCCTAATCATATGCTGACTGTTATTGTGCTGTCTGGAAGTGTCCAGGCTTTAGTTTGGAGAGTTATTAAGTGCTGTACGCATCGGTTCATGAATTGTGGCATTTGTTTGGTCTGTTAGAACAAATATTTTTTATTTTATTTCAAATTTAGTTACATTTAGTTATTATATAAAAATTATTAAAAAAAATATTTAAAATGTGTTTAATTTTAATTGAATAAATTAATAATTAAAATGAATAATTCTTTATTAAAAAAAAATTATCATAAGTCGACTTGCCTCTTATTCATTTAAAATAATAATAATAATAAAAAATCAACTTGCCTCTTATTTATTTAAAATAATAATAATAATAAAAAATCAACTTGCCTCTTATTTATTTAAAATAATAATAATAATAAAAATAAAAAATCAACTTGCCTCTTATTTATTTAAAATAATAATAATAATAAAAATAAAAATAAAAAATCAACTTGCCTCTTATTTATTTAAAATAATAATAATAATAAAAAATCAACTTGCCTCTTATTTATTTAAAATAATAATAATAATAAAAATAAAAAATCAACTTGCCTCTTATTTATTTAAAATAATAATAATAATAAAAATAAAAATAAAAAATCAACTTGCCTCTTATTTATTTAAAATAATAATAATAATAAAAATAAAAATAAAAAATCAACTTGCCTCTTATTTATTTAAAATAATAATAATAATAAAAAATCAACTTGCCTCTTATTTATTTAAAATAATAAAAAATAAAATAAATCGACTTGCCTTTTATTTATTTAAAATAATAATAATAATAATAAAAAATCAACTTGCCTCTTATTTATTTAAAATAATAAAAAATAAAATAAATCGACTTGCCTCTTATTTATTTAAAATAATAATAATAATAATAATAATAAAAAATCGACTTGCCTCTTATTTATTTAAAATAATAATAATAATAATAAAAAATCGACTTGCCTCTTATTTATTTAAAATAATAAAAAATAAAATAAATCGACTTGCCTCTTATTTATTTAAAATAATAATAATAATAAAAAATCAACTTGCCTCTTATTTATTTAAAATAATAAAAAATAAAATAAATCGACTTGCCTTTTATTTATTTAAAATAATAATAATAATAATAAAAAATCAACTTGCCTCTTATTTATTTAAAATAATAAAAAATAAAATAAATCGACTTGCCTCTTATTTATTTAAAATAATAATAATAATAAAAATAAAAATAAAAAATCAACTTGCCTCTTATTTATTTAAAATAATAATAATAATAAAAATAAAAATAAAAAATCAACTTGCCTCTTATTTATTTAAAATAATAATAATAATAAAAATAAAAATAAAAAATCAACTTGCCTCTTATTTATTTAAAATAATAATAATAATAAAAAATCAACTTGCCTCTTATTTATTTAAAATAATAAAAAATAAAATAAATCGACTTGCCTTTTATTTATTTAAAATAATAATAATAATAATAAAAAATCAACTTGCCTCTTATTTATTTAAAATAATAAAAAATAAAATAAATCGACTTGCCTCTTATTTATTTAAAATAATAATAATAATAATAATAATAAAAAATCGACTTGCCTCTTATTTATTTAAAATAATAAAAAATAAAATAAATCGACTTGCCTCTTATTTATTTAAAATAATAATAATAATAATAAAAAATCGACTTGCCTCTTATTTATTTAAAATAATAAAAAATAAAATAAATCGACTTGCCTCTTATTTATTTAAAATAATAATAATAATAAAAAAATCGACTTGCCTCCTTGTTTATTTAAAAAATATATATATAATAATAATAATAATTTGTTTACATTAATGGTGCTTTTATACCATGTCGGAATTACCATAATTACGAGACTCTGACTTCCGTTCACTTCTTTGTAGAAATCGAACTTCTGAACTCTGAATTCTGTGAAACCTCATGAAAAGAACCAACATGGCAGCTCAGTCATACGCTGTCATCAGCAACAAAGCTGTTTCAGCGTTATGAGTGTTGCCATAGTAACGATAAAGGTCAGAGGTCACTAATCATATCTCTGCATATTATGGTCATCTTTAATTACATTTATGTACTTGAGGTATTCCAGAAGTAACTATAAGTACTCAGATTACATTACTTCTGTCTCTTTGACCTGCAGGTCTTCTATAAGGCCGTGAGCTCATTTGACCCAGAGTTCAATCTGTCCAATCAGAGCGGGAAGATCTTTAAGCTCGGTAACGAGACGTCTCACGTGTTCGTGGGTCTGTATCCCGGTTCGACGTACTCGTTCACCGTCAGAGCCAGCACGGTGAAAGGATACGGGCCGCCCACCATCACGCAGTTCACAACCAAGATCTCACGTAAGAGCATCGCCGTCTCCATGGCAACTGTCGCACTGAATATAAACACGACACCAGAATGCCTCATTGTGTGTTTGATTTACTCATATGTCACCTGTCAATCATAAACAGCGCCGCGGATGCCGGGATACGAGCAGGAGACGCCGCTGAATCAGACCGACAGCACAGTGACAGTCCTGCTGAAACCGGCTCAGAGTCGAGGAGCACCTGTCAGGTGAGTAACACACAACTATACAGTATGGTTTTATTGTTTGTGCGTTTGATCTCGGTGCTCAGCTCTTCAGAAAGACGAGAGTGTCAGAGCCGTCTCATCTACACGATGACAGATTGCGGCCTTTTATTCTCGTTTGTGACGGACGATCACATGTTGTTTTTTAGTGACGCTTGATTCTGTATGTACATTGATAATGTACAGGTACATGTTAAAATGTTCCCCTTTTTGCAGGTGTAATTAATGAGACACATTTTTACAGGTGTTCATCTTTAATCTATTACATTTTTTTTTTTAAATAATAATAATAATAAATTTGCCTCTGATTTATTTTAAAATAATAATAATAATAATAAATTTGCCTCTTATTTATTTTAAAATAATAATAATAATAATAATAAATCAATTTGCCTCTTTTATTTAATAATAATAATAATAATAATAATAAATCAATTTGCCTCTTTTTATTTAATAATAATAATAATAATAATAATTAATTAATTTGCCTCTTGTTTATTTAATAATAATAATAATAATAATAATAATAATAATAATACATTTGCCTCTTGTTTATTTAATAATAATAATAATACATTTGCCTCTTGTTTATTTAATAATAATAAATAAATTTGCCTCTTGTTTATTTAATAATAATAATAATAATAATAATACATTTGCCTCTTGTTTATTTAATAATAATAATAATAATTAATAAATTTGCCTCTTGTTTATATAATAATAATAATAATAATTAAAAAATTTGCCTCTTGTTTATTTAATTATAATAATAATAATAATAATTAATAAATTTGCCTCTTGTTTATTTAATAATAATAATAATAATAATTAAAAAATTTGCCTCTTGTTTATTTAATAATAATAATAATAAATAAATTTGCCTCATAATAATAATAAATTTGCCTCTTGTTTATTTAATAATAATAAATAAATGTGCCTCTTGTTTATTTAATAATAATAATAATAATAATAAATTTGCCTCTTGTTTATTTAATAATAATAATAATAATAATAATAATACATTTGCCTCTTGTTTATTTAATAATAATAATAATAATAATAATAATACATTTGCCTCTTGTTTATTTAATAATAATAAATAAATTTGCCTCTTGTTTATTTAATAATAATAATAATAATAATAATAATAATACATTTGCCTCTTGTTTATTTAATAATAATAATAATAATTAATAAATTTGCCTCTTGTTTATTTATAATAATAATAATAATAATTAAAAATTTGCCTCTTGTTTATTTAATAATAATAATAATAATTAATAAATTTGCCTCTTGTTTATTTAATAATAATAATAATAATAATTAAAAATTTGCCTCTTGTTTATTTAATAATAATAATAATAAATAAATTTGCCTCATAATAATAATAAATTTGCCTCTTGTTTATTTAATAATAATAAATAAATTTGCCTCTTGTTTATTTAATAATAATAATAATAAATTTGCCTCTTGTTTATTTAATAATAATAAATAAATTTGCCTCTTGTTTATTTAATAATAATAATAATAATAATAATAAAAATCTAATTGCCTCTTATTTATTTAATAATAATAATAATAATAATAAATGCTCTTATTTATAATAATAATAATAATACTATTTGCCTCTAGTTTATTTAATAATAATAATAATAAATAAATACATGTGCCTCTTGTTTATTTAATAATAATAATAATAATAATAAAAATCTAATTTGCCTCTTGTTTATTTAATAATAATAATAATAATAATAAATAAATTTGCCTCTTGTTTATTTAATAATAATAATAATAATAATAAATAAATTTGCCTCTTGTTTATTTAATAATAATAATAATAAAAAAATCTAATTGCCTGTTGTTTATTTAAAAATAAATAATACATTTAATAAATAAAAAACATTGTTTCCAGTAATGGTGCATTTATGCCATGTCGGAATTACCATAATGTTTTGCGGGTATAATTAACGATCTTTAATACATATATATATATATATATGTGTGGACATGAACATTCACCGATGGGCAGCTTGCCCGTTTCTCTTCCACACCTGGTGCACCGCTTGCAGGTGAAGTCTCGTACAGTACATGTGCTCCCGTGTTTATTATGTGCAGGACATGCGTCACATCAGTGTGTCACATAATCAGTTTCTGTGCGAGGACAGATTATACTATATATACATACACACGATATATACGGCATTGTATAGCATAGAAGAAGCATTCGCGTGACCCACGACAATCTGCTACATTTCAAACGCCTGAGATTTGGCAATAGTATTAAACATTAGGACATTAAAGGGGCAGTTCACCCAAAATGTAAAGTTCTCATCATTTACTCACCCTCATGCCATCCCAGATGTGTGTGACTTTCTTTCTTCTGCAGAACACAAATGAGGATCTTTTAGAAGAATATTTCAGCTCTGTAGGTCCATACAATGCAAGTGAATGGTGACCAGAACTTTGAAGCTCCAAAAAGCACATAAATGCAGCCTAAAAGTAACCCATATGACTCCAGTGGTTTAATCCATGTCTTCAGAAGTGAAATGATACGTGTGGGTGAGTAACAGACCAATATTAAGTCCTTTTTACTCTAAATATCCACTTTCACTTTCACTTTCAGAAGTAAAAGTATAAGTGAGGTTTATAGTAAAAAAGAACTTAAATATTACAAAAAAAATCATCTGTTTCTTCCCCACACCCATCATATCTCTCTCTCTCTCTCACTATCGATCTCTCTCTCTCACTCTCACTATCGATCTCTCTCTCTCTATCGATCTCACTGTCTCTCTCTGTCTCACTCACTCTCTCTGTCTTGATCTCTCTCTCTCTCTGTCTCTCTCTCTCTCTCACTCTCTCTCTCTCTCTGTCTGAAGTGTTCCCCTGCACAGTATTAAGTGATCACACACCGTCCAATCATTGAATCACTCACCGTGTGTCACATGATCACCGGAGACTGTCTGATATCTCTCCGGAGACGGACATCAGGAGTTTAGTGTGTAATGCTCCTCAACTGATCTGAGCAACTCGTCCAGCACATTCTTCCTCTGTTTCTTAAATAAAGAATGAATAAAGCACGGCAGTATTTGTGCACGTTCAGCTTTATCATGAAAAATTCACCGTTGACTCCTTGTCTGAGGGTGTTTTAATGGAGGTAGGCAGACGGGTGACAGAAGATACTGTTAGGAAACTCTCGTTCTTTTCCAGCACTTTTCACACTCACGTTTGGTGCTTCACTGTCATGAGAGAATATGGAGGTCGGCATCTTCATGCATGATTCACATTGACAGGTGCATTTCAGTGATGACAGCTGATCAAATGTGCCATCCGTTTCCACGGCGGCCGTCCTGTCATCATCCTGTCAGCTTAATAATCACTGTCAGGCCTTAATGAAACATAAGCCTCATTAATTACCACGAACGGGTGGATATTGTTTACCGCCGCGAGCATGATAGCATACATAATAAGGGGATTTGGCTTTATTATCACGAGCGTAAGCGATCACAGACTGTTTGAATAGCAGCTATCAGCACGAACGCCCCTCAAAACTCAAATACAAGACTCAAAACTGTAGAAGTAATATTATTAAACGCATTATTTAAAAGTTACCTTGTGTTTACATGTAAATGATTGAGGTCGTTTTAATTTAAATAAAACGTTTCAGCTATTCTGCGCGTTTTAAAAGCATTGATGGATGATTACGTTTCCTTGACGATGCCAACGATCTGTAAAGCACACTGTACGATTTTGGACACGATTCTGCCGCCTGAGATACATTTCGGGAATCCTAAAGGATTCGAGGGGCAAAATCGGCAATCTTTATTTTATTTATTAATATTTATTTTTTTCGTTTTTCTCCTCAATGTGTAACGGCCAATTCCCAAAGCGCTCTGAGTCCTCGTGGTGTTGTAGTGACTCCCTCAATCCGGGTGGCGGAGGACGAATCTCAGTTGCCTCCACGTCTGAGACCGTCAATCCACGCATCCTATCCCGTGACTTGTTTTGACCGCGTTACCGTGGAGACGTAGCTCGTCTGGAGGCTTCACGCTATTCTCCGCGGCACCCACGCACAACTCGCCACACGCCCCACCGAGAGCGAGAACCACATTATAGTGATCACGAGGAGGTTACCCCATGTGACTCTACCCTCCCTAGCAACCGGGCCAATTGGTTACCCCATGTGACTCTACCCTCCCTAGCAACCAGGCCAATTTGGTTACCCCATGTGACTCTACCCTCCCTAGCAACCGGGCCAATTGGTTACCCCATGTGACTCTACCCTCCCTAGCAACCGGGCCAATTTGGTTACCCCATGTGACTCTACCCTCCCTAGCAACCGGGCCAATTGGTTACCCCATGTGACTCTACCCTCCCTAGCAACCAGGCCAATTTGGTTACCCCATGTGACTCTACCCTCCCTAGCAACCGGCCCAATTTGGTTACCCCATGTGACTCTACCCTCCCTAGCAACCGGACCAATTTGGTTACCCCATGTGACTCAACCCTCCCTAGCAACCGGACCAATTTGGTTACCCCATGTGACTCTACCCTCCCTAGCAACCGGCCCAATTTGGTTACCCCATGTGACTGTACCCTCCCTAGCAACCGGGCCAATTGGTTACCCCATGTGACTCTACCCTCCCTAGCAACTGGGCCAATTTGGTTACCCCATGTGACTCTACCCTCCCTAGCAAGCGGGCCAATTTGGACGTGGCAAAAACTTGGCATCATATGTAAATGGTCAATCTTTGGTCGTCCAGAAAATTTGGCGCAGTTTTTGCCACATGGTGGCGCTATAATACCAAAAAATAATAAATTGACTGTAACTACGCAACCGTTAGTCTGATTGAGTTGAAAACCGGCATGCAGTGTCTTTGTCCAAGGTGCCATGACTGTCTATGAGGACATTGGCGTATCTCAAAAAACATGGCCGCCATCGGCCAATGAAATTTGAGCACCTATTAGACGAGGTTAATGGTGGGCTTGTTTGACTCCTGTTCCCAGACGTCTGTGAGAAATTTGAAAGAAATCGGACACGAGTGGCGCTAACGAGTTTTACGCCTCAGTAATCACGCTGACTTTCACACATAGACACAATATGCATATCATATGTTAGATCTCCTCATTCTGCACCACTTTGCTTCAAGTAGCACTGCTGTCAATCAAATCATTCATTAAATATTCACCATTATGTAAAAAACATACTTTTGAGAACTAGTCCGATCTTTTTAGCTCAAACTCAATCAAACTAATGCGGTACAATTCTCTGGACTCGCTAGGTCAATAGTTATTAAAATAATGTGCTTTACCCTTTGGATATCTAGAACAGGGTCATCTAGAAAATGGGCGTGGCAAAATATACTCAAAAGTCTATAAATCCTAAACGAAAAGTCAAAACTTCACGAATGTTGGTGAGCACATGCAACACATAATTATAAAGAAGTGTACAAACGTTTATGGAGATTGGACAACAGGTGGCGCTATAACTGTTAAAAACCTTTTCAAAACATATATTTCCTTAGTAAATTACCTGTATTGGCTGTAAATGGTCTTTTCAAGGGCAACTGTGTAGTTGCTAGGGAGCTCTGGGTGGTTTCTAGGGTGTTCGAAGTGGTTGCTAGGACATTCTATGTTGCTTCTAGGGTGTTCTTTGTGATTGCTAGGGTGTTCCAATAGATGCTAAGGTGTTGTTGGTGTTTGGTTGGGTGTTCTGTGTGGTTGCTATGGTACTCTGGGTGGTGTCTGGGGTGTTCTAATGGTTACTAGGGTGTTTGGTTTGGTGTTCTATTTGGTTTCTAGGGTGTTCTGGGTTGTTTTGAGGGTGTTCATGGTTGTTGCTAGGGTGTTCTTGGTGGTTATTAGGGTGTTTTTTGTGGTTACTAGGGTGTTCATATAGTTACTAGGGTGTTCTTAGTGGTTGCTAGGGTGTTATTTGTGGTTACTAGGGTGTTTTGCCCAGTAGTCCTATCTGATTTGCTGAAACAGTAGTTGGTAAGGTGCTAGTCATTGTAAGATCAGTGGCGGTGCTAGGGGTGTGGCCAGGGGTGGGCGTGGCCACCATGGACCGAAGCCTGGCCTCCCCATTGGCTACCCCACTTGCAATGGCTTTTTTAGTAATTTCTTTTGTAATTTTTTGGCACAATTTTTAAAAAAGCATATATTTCCTTAGTAAATTACCTGTATTGGCTGTAAATGGTGTTTTCCATCTATGATCTAGATGGGTACATGCTTGCTAAATAAAACATAATACCCAGTTTTAAGTCACCGATTCTCTCATTACATCTCAGGATTGAAGAGCAAAGCTTAGATAAAACGATGAATGTAAAGCTGCATTATGAAACATTGAATAAAGCAGATGTTTCACCATGATATGCTACAATGCAATCACAAGCACGGTTGCGTTAAGAGTGCTTGTGAATAAAAACACTCGTCTTGGCGGTTGTTTGCATGTGCAATTCGTCTCCAGCTATTGAGCTAAATGACTAGCATGAAAACGCAGCGGCTGGCTCAGTGTACTTGAGTGCTGCTACGAGTGTAAGGGGATTAACATTAGCATTTGGCAGGTTTTGTCTCCCACGCCAGGCCTGAGGTGGCCCGCGTCGCCCCCGCACACTTGTACAAAGACCGGCGCCCGTATTGCAAACAATTTGCGCTGGGTTTCCACGGTGCATCACGCCTTTCATGTAAAACGCTCCTTTGCCTATTTGTCATCCGCCTCGCTGCGTCGCAGCCACTCTCCTCTATTCCCGTACACAATTACTCCTGCAGTTTTCCGGATTGCTCTCGCTTCCATCCCTCGGGGTGTCGTGTATCCGTGTGTGAGAATGCCCATTTTTCCACTCTAGAGGAGCGGTGCATTGTTTCAGGGCTTCGGCAGAGGTGGAGATGCCGCTTCAGGGCTTCTGTTGTCTTTGACATGTTCTCAGAGCGAGACAACATGTTAGAGGAGGTGACAATAGTGGGTTTGGTCACAACACGTGGCCTCGTGAGAGTTCGGCACATCGTGGATGATGTCTCAATGACAAGAAGCTTCTTAAGGTAAAGATATCGTCTATTAAACTCTGAACGCTGTATGAGACCGTAAGCAGCTTTTATTATTGCATCGGTCGTGTGGGACCCTTGAAAGAACTCTTTATCCACTTTTGATTTCCCCGGTTCCTCTTAAAGTAACGGCGGACGGCCCACTTGTGCTGGTTTATAGCCCTGAAACTCAAATCTGATCATCGTTTGATGATGTCATCTTCATAAAAGTGAAGTTCATTTGAGTCAATATTTAGTCGGCTTAAGAACGGCTTATTCTTATTGGCGTCCCAACATTCAGGAACGGCTCTTATTAAAGTTATATAGCTTTCGCTGGAATATTTTGGGGCTTTTCCGGAAGTGTCTACAGTGCACAGATGACTCAGATGTCTTTCTCTTAAATGCAGTTTTGTCTGGAGAATGTTTGGCCTAAAGCTCATCCTAAAATCTGTTTCTTGTGTCCGATTCTTGGAATGTAAATATGGATCTCTTAATCTCATTAATATTAATGAGGTCATTGCCCAGTAGTCCTATCTGATTTGCTGAAACAGTAGTTGGTAAGGTGCTAGTCATTGTAAGATCAGTGGCGGTGCTAGGGGTGTGGCCAGGGGTGGGCGTGGCCACCATGGATCGAAGCCTGGCCTTTTCGCCAAAGCTAAGCAAAGCGAGACTTAACATGCATCCATTTTCTCCTAAAACGTGAATGAGAATGTGAATTTAATGTTCGCTTCGCTCCTGCTATAGCCGACATTTTCTGTCATAGCCAAAACTCCAAGCCTCTTGTTTATAAAAAAAATTAAAAAATTAATTGTATTGCCTCTTGTTTATTTTTACAATATATATAAAAAATCGACTTGTTTATTAAAAAATAATAAAATAAAAAAATCGACTTGTTTATTAAAAAGAAATTAAAATAATAATAAAAAATCGACTTGTTTATTAAAAGAAATTAAAATAATAATAAAAAATCGACTTGTTTATTAAAAATAATAATAATAAAAAATCGACTTGTTTATTAAAAAGAAATTAAAATAATAATAAAAAATCGACTTGTTTATTAAAAAATAATAATAATAAAAAATCGACTTGTTTATTAAAAAGAAATTAAAATAATAATAAAAAATCGACTTGTTTATTAAAAAGAAATTAAAATAATAATAAAAAAATCGACTTGTTTATTAAAAAAATAATAATAATAAAAAATCGACTTGTTTATTAAAAAGAAATTAAAATAATAATAAAAAATCGACTTGTTTATTAAAAGAAATTAAAATAATAATAAAAAATCGACTTGTTTATTAAAAAATAATAATAATAAAAATCGACTTGTTTATAAAAATAATAATAATAAAAAATCGACTTGTTTATAAAAAAAATAATAATAATAAAAAATCGACTTGTTTATTAAAAAAATAATAATAATAAAAAATAAAACAATTGTTTACAGTAATAAACAATTCCAATTCTGTGGAAATAAAAGAATGTGAATTTATTGTTCGCTCCTGCTATAGCATATATATATATATATATATTCTGTCATAGCCAAAACTCCAAGCCTCTGCAATCCGTGTCCTCGCCCAGAATTCACAGATGATCCTCGAGGGAATAAATCCAGTTCATATCATCAATTCAGGCCCCTCAGAAATGCATTTAAGTCAGGACTGATCGATACATACAAGACTCGGGGTTTAAGCTGACATATATCACACGAACAACAAGCTGGGATGACAGACATTGAACCCGGCAGCATTACGCTCAGACCACAGAGAACTAATCCAGGATGCACACTTATGAGCACTTGCCCTGTTCAGATCCCGTTGTGTACGCCACACACTATCGGCTCCAGGTGAGGAATACTCCTGTCTTCTCTTCAGAACACATCAATCCCAGTCCTCGCCCAAAGCATACCAGATCACAATGGAAAAGGCCTATAATTGGTAAACGCCACATGACCCGTTGAAGCGGCTGCGCGGTGCGAGGAGGCCTAATTGGTGTCAGCGAGTGTGTGGGAGCAGCGGTTCAGCGAGCGCGTTTGTTGCTGTCGCAGGTGTGTTGAGTTTGTTGTGGTCTCGTGTGCCGGTTACCACTAAACATTCCTCACGCTGCTTATAATGAGCGTCACAGCACATAGCGCTCAGTCGCCACTCGTTCCCATGGAGTCCGCTCTGTCCACATTCATTACTGGGAGAGTTTTCAAGGTCACTGATCCTGAAGTCAGAATGAGTGAAAATGATGGATATGAGGAAGGTCAGATCTGCAGGATTTGACGAGGTTGAGGGTTTCATTTCAAGAGCATGAGAGAGAAACCATCATCCTTGCATTGCCCCTGTACATCCCCTGAGAGTTCATTAAAAACCCGCCTTTATTACTGGACAGGTTTTATTACGCTTTAATACTTACACGAACGACTTAATGATTGCTTGATCTTTACATTTTCTGATGAAAATGCGTTTGAGTTTTTGGGCCAGGTAAAACTCGACACAAGGATGCTAGGACGTACTGGGTGGTTGCTAGGGAGTTCTGTGTGGTTGCTGGGGTACTCTGGGTGGTTACTATGGTGTTCTGGGTGGTTTCTATGATGTACTTGGTGGTTGTTAGGGTGTTCTGTGTGGTTGCTAGTGTGCTCAAGGTGGTTGCTATGGTGATCTGGGTAGATTCTGTGATTTTGTGAGTGGTTCTAGGGTGTTCTTGGTGGTTGCTAAGATGTTCTGGGTGATTGTGAGGGTGTTTTGTTGGTTTCTAGGGTGTTATTTGTTGTTGCTAGGGTGTTCTAATGTCTGCTAGGGTGTTGTTGGTGTTCGGTTAGTTGTTCTGGGTGGTTGCCATATTGTTCTGGGTGATATTTATGGTGTTCTATGTGGTTTTTAGGGTGTTGTTGGTGGTTTCTAGGGTGTTATGGCTGGCTGCAATGGTGTTGTGGTGTTTGTTCAGGTGTTCTTTGTGGTTGCTAGGGTGTTGGTGTTTGGTTGTGTGTTCTGGGTGGTTGCTTTGGTGTTCGGGGGTGGTTGCTAGGACATTTTGTGTGGATACTAAGGTGATGGGTGGTCTCTGTGATGTTCTGTGTTGCTAGGGAGCTCTGGGTGGTTTCTAGGGTGTTCGAAGTGGTTGCTAGGGCATTCTATGTTGCTTCTAGGGTGTTCTTTGTGATTTCTAGGGTGTTCAAATAGATGCTAAGGTGTTGTTGGTGTTTGGTTGGGTGTTCATTGTGGTTGCCATGGTTCTCTGGGTGGTGTCTGGGTTGTTTTAATGGTTTCTAGGGTGTGTGGTTTGGTGTTCTATTTGGTTTCCAGGGTGTTCTGGGTGGTTTTGAGGGTGTTCATGGTTGTTGCTAGGGTGTTCTTTGTAGTTACTAGGGTGTTCTTGGTGGTTACTAGGGTGTTCATATAGTTACTAGGGTGTTCTTGGTGGTTACTAGGGTGTTATTTGTGGTTACTAGGGTGTTCTAATGGTTACATAGGTGTTCTTTGTGATTACTAGGGTGTTCAAATGGTTACCAGGGTGTTCTTTATGGTTACTAGGGTGTTCTAATGGTTACTAGGGTGTTCTAATGGTTACTAGGGTGTTATTGGTGGTTACTAGGGTGTTCATATAGTTACTAGGGTGTTCTTGGTGGTTACTAGGGTGTTCTAATAGTTACATGGGTGTTCTTTGTGATTAATAGGGTGTTCTTGGTGGTTACTAGGGTGTTATTTGTGGTTACTAGGGTGTTATAATTGTTACTAGGGTGTTATTTGTGGTTACTAGGGTGTTCTAATGGTTACATGGGTGTTCTTTGTGATTATAAGGGTATTCTTGGTGGTTGCTAGGGTGTTCATATTGTTACTAGGGTGTTATTTGTGGTTACTAGGGTGTTATAATGGTTACTAGGGTGCTATTTGTGGTTACTAGGGTGTTCTAATGGTTACCAGGGTGTTCTATGTGGTTACTATGGTGTTCTAATGGTTACTATGGTGTTCTTGGTGGTTGCTAGGGGGTTTTGGGTGTAGTGTTAGGGTTTGTTTACTGGCCCAAGTACAAAAAGTATTAGATTGTCTTTTGTGTTCACTCAGTCTTTTGATTATATCACCTCTGTAAAACAGATGTTTGTTTTTGTTTTGATTTCATTTTAAGTTTCACTGATATTTCATTTGAACTGCTATGATACACGGATGTCAATATAATCTGTCAATATGAATGATTCTCCTCAGCTCAGGTCTGTGATTATCCATCTCTCACCAGCTTCTCTGGCTATAAATTAATATTTTATTATATCCTGTTTTACTGCGTAATAGTGACCGCGCAGCTGTGTAGTGCCACATGCTAAAAGGGCTTTGAAAAGTCATTTGTAATGGCAATTTGAACACACTTTCCACCCAGTGCATTCTTGTGGAAGTGTAATAGTTATTGAGTTCAGAAAGCCAGACTGATTTCATGATGTCATCTTGATGTACATTACGTCAAACACTCTGTGCAGAGCGCTTCAGCCTTCATTCGGCTCAGCATCTGATCTCTTTTCTACAGGATTTACTGTTGAATCTTTGGTTGGTGATTAGTGAGCAAGCAAATTATTCTCCAACATCATTTATTGATTCTATTAACCTTTGTGAAATAATCCATCCGTGTCTGATTAACCTAAAAACCCTCTTAATTCAATTATCTATCAGTCCGTTCACTTGCGCATAATGTTCCACTAATTGCACCAATCACACATTTTAATTGCATGTTCGTTCGAGAGGGATCGAGCTGCATCAGTGACTCTTGATTACTGCCGTTATGAACGGATGAGTTAGAAACCAAGTTTAGACATTTAGAAGGGAAGTCTTGATTGGTTTCGTTAACCAGTGGAGAAAGCAATCCTTGTGTGTGATTCAGCAAGAATTGGGGCTCTTAACGACAACATGAAATACAAATACAAGTCAGATGTAGGTAGCCCATCTTTTGACCAAAAAACACAATGCAAAAAGGAGCCCTTTAGACCAGAGGTTCTCAGCCGTTTTTTGATGAACGCCCCCCAATTTCACTCCCTTACCCAAGCAGATGGAGGGCAATATCTGGGGCCTATAAAATGAAAATGCAAAGACAGACACTAATAATAAAAGTGGTATTGTTATTATATTTATAAATATAAAGCCACCAAACTAGCCTTAAATCCATGGGCACCCCTGGTAGTCAAGGACCCCTGGGCATTGGCCACCAAACTAGTCTTAATGCCAAGGGCACCCCTGGGCAGTCAAAGGCCCCTGGTAGTCAAGGGCCCCTGGGCATTGGCCACCAAACTTGCCTTAAAGCCCAGGGCACCCTTGTAGTCAAGGGCCCCTGGGCATTGGCCACCAAACTAGCCTTAAAGCCCAGGGCACCCCTTGGCAGTCAAGGGCACTCTTGTAGTCAAGGGCCCCTGGGCATTGGCCACCAAACTTGCCTTAAAGCCCTGGGCACCCCTGGGCAGTCAAGGGCACCCTTGTAGTCAAGGGCCCCTGGGCATTGGCCACCAAACTAGTCTTAATGCCAAGGGCACCCATTGGCAGTCAAAGGCCCCTGGTAGTCAAGGGCCCCTGGGCATTGGCCACCAAACTAGCCTTAAAGCCCAGGGCACCCCTTGGCAGTCAAGGGCACTCTTGTAGTCAAGGGCCCCTGGGCATTGGCCACCAAACTAGCCTTAAAGCCCAGGGCACCCCTTGGCAGTCAAGGGCACTCTTGTAGTCAAGGGCCCCTGGGCATTGGCCACCAAACTTGCCTTAAAGCCCATGGCACCCCTTGGCAGTCAAGGGCACTCTTGTAGTCAAGGGCCCCTGGGCATTGGCCACCAAACTTGCCTTAAAGCCCTGGGCATCCCCGGGTACTCAAAGGCCCCTGGTAGTCAAGGGACCCTGGGCACTGGCCCCATTGGCCCGGTCGGTAATCCGTCCCTGCTTATAAGAGCTGCCATTAAATCACTTACTAGCCTTTTTTGTGTAAAGATACATCCAATTTTACAGCTTTCTTGCCATGATGTCGAAACACCATAAATGTAAGTACTTAAATACAATTATAAACGTCACATTTCGGTCTTTTAAAACCTCCGAAAAATGTACCCCATTGACTTCCATTGGAAGTGTCTCACTGGAACACACATTTGTGCTTTTTTTAAAGAAAAGGAGGAACGAGTCGAAATGTATTTTTGTGCTAATTAACATAATGCCACAAATGCTACCGGGCAAACCATACTCTTCCTCTTTGCCCGCTCTGACTTTGATAGAGAGGCAGCAGAAGCAGCTTTGTGACCTTTAGGCGTTTGAAATATCAAAGATCTTATGGAGTCTCGCTCTGGGTACTTGTAAAGCTAATTTTCTTCTCGGCACAGAGGAGGAGAGAATTTGGGGTTCTGTTCTGTTCCGGCTCTACTGTTCTCTTGGCTCTAATAAAGCGACCCGAATCCCGACTGCTCGTTATTTCACCTCTGTTTCATTTGTCTCGGCGTGTCACAGACGGCCAATATCCTCTCTCAGACTCTGAGCTCCGGCTCTCTTGATCCGCCTGATTGAAGAGAAAAAGCCTCTGTCCTTCTTTTCGTGTTTCATTATTTCTTCTACATTTCAAACGCGAGTCTGACTCAACGCTGAGAGTAAACTTCTGCCGAACCGCTCGTCCGTGTTGGCGCCGGGGGGGGGGTTGGGGTTGGGCTCTTCTGTTGAATTGAGCACTTAAGGATTCAGCACTTGTGGTGCTCGTGTCAAAGTTCAGAGTTTTAATATCTGAGAATAGCAAGGTGAGACAGGTTTAGTAGGAGAGGCTTTTATTTCATACAGTTTAAATCCCGCTCTGCTATCAGTGCTGTAAATGATATGGCAGCGTGCTCCGCGCGGAGCTGGTTTCTCGCTGGCCTCGGGCTGTCGGCTTTAGCCAGTTAATTAAATCTGTTCGGAGGAACGCTCTTGACTAACATCAGTGCTCACTGCTGGCTGCTCAGCCCCGGTGCCAGTCTAACCGCCAGCCGGCAAGATTGTCCGCTTTAAGGAGCGTCCTGTTGGAGTGTGTGCTGATTAATCAGTGCGGGACACTCGTGTGGTTCACTGAAGATATTCTGGCTGTTGTGTGTTTCTGATCTGTTTACTGAGAAATACAATCGTGCTCATAATACAAGTGTGTGAAAACCTGCACTGTTATTATTTAGAAATTTACCATGGGAATACTGTGCTTTATTGGACATTTACCATATTACATTTTTTTTTTCTTTAGATATGTTACCATGGAAATACCATATATATTTACATCTACAGTCTTTGTCATGGTATTATGTTTGCATGCACCGATATGGTAATACCGTGGTATTTTAGAAGGTTGCTATGGTAACACCATGTATGTTTTTACATGCACCATTTATGTCATGGTAAGACCGTGGTATTTTAGACGGTTGCTATGGTAACACCATGTATGTTTTTACATGCACCATTTATGTCATGGTAAGACCGTGGTATTTTAGACGGTTGCTATGGTAACACCATGTATGTTTTTACATGCACCATTTATGTCAAGGTAATACCGTGGTATTTTAGGCGGTTGCTATGGTAACAACATGTATATTTTCACATGCATAATTTATGTCATGGTGTCACGGTAATACAGTGGTATTTTAGGTGGTTACTATGGTAACACCATGTATATTTTCACATGCATAATTTATGTCATGGTGTCACGGTAATACAGTGGTATTTTAGGTGGTTACTATGGTAACACCATGTATATTTTCACATGCATCATTTATGTCATGGTAATACCGTGGTATTTTAGACGGTTGCTATGGTAACACCATGTATGTTTTTACATGCACCATTTATGTCATGGTAAGACCGTGGTATTTTAGACGGTTGCTATGGTAACACCATGTATGTTTTTACATGCACCATTTATGTCAAGGTAATACCGTGGTATTTTAGGCGGTTGCTATGGTAACACCATGTATATTTTCACATGCATAATTTATGTCATGGTGTCACGGTAATACAGTGGTATTTTAGGTGGTTACTATGGTAACACCATGTATATTTTCACATGCATAATTTATGTCATGGTGTCACGGTAATACAGTGGTATTTTAGGTGGTTACTATGGTAACATTATGTATATTTTCACATGCATAATTTATGTCATGGTGTCACGGTAATACAGTGGTATTTTAGGTGGTTACTATGGTAACACCATGTATATTTTCACATGCATCATTTATGTCATGGTAATACCGTGGTATTTTAGACGGTTGCTATGGTAACACCATGTATGTTTTTACATGCACCATTTATGTCATGGTAATACCGTGGTATTTTAGGCGGTTGCTATGGTAACACCATGTATGTTTTTACATGCACCATTTATGTCAAGGTAATACCGTGGTATTTTAGGCGGTTGCTATGGTAACACCATGTATATTTTCACATGCATAATTTATGTCATGGTGTCACGGTAATACAGTGGTATTTTAGGTGGTTACTATGGTAACACCATGTATATTTTCACATGCATCATTTATGTCATGGTAATACCGTGGTATTTTAGACGGTTGCTATGGTAACACCATGTATGTTTTTACATGCACCATTTATGTCATGGTAATACCGTGGTATTTTAGGCGGTTGCTATGGTAACACCATGTATGTTTTTACATGCACCATTTATGTCAAGGTAATACCGTGGTATTTTAGGCAGTTGCTATGGTAACACCATGTATATTTTCACATGCATAATTTATGTCATGGTGTCACGGTAATACAGTGGTATTTTAGGTGGTTACTATGGTAACACCATGTATATTTTCACATGCATCATTTATGTCATGGTAATACCGTGGTATTTTAGACAGTTGCTATGGTAACACCATGTATATTTTTCGTTTTTTGTATTGCACCATATAGTGTTTTTATATTTATTTATTTTTTACCATGTTTTTTGCACGTATATCATGGTAATGCTGTGGTGTTCTCATCACAATATAATTATCATCCAGGCCCGTAGTTTCTGTTAAAGTGCAGCGATGTTACCACGGTGTTCACTTTTGGCCTCTATGTGGTTATGAGCATCGGTCGACTTGACCACTTAACAAATGTAAGTTATCCTTATGTAAGTTCCTTAAATGTTTAACGTGCATGTGTGTCTCTCTCTGCAGTGTGTATCAGGTCGTTGTTGAAGAGGAGCGCCCGCGCCGTTCACGGAGAGCGGCAGAGATCCTGCGCTGTTACCCGATCCCCATTCACTTCCAGAACGCCTCCGTACTCAACTCGCAGTACTACTTCACAGCCGAGTTCCCCGCCGCTCGCATACAGGCCCCGATGCCCTTCACGGTCGGTGACAACCGCACGTATGACGGATACTGGAACATGCCACTGCTGCCCCATAAGAGCTACAGCATCTACTACCAGGCTGTGAGCACGGCCAACGGGGTGAGGACTAACACCATCTTTCACAAACTACACTTTCATGCATCATTGCGATCTCACGGGTCAGATGCCATCTTCAGCTCCCTTTCATTAATCGCATCTGCTGCGACCTGCACCTGGTCGAGCTTTTATTTGGCTTCTTTATTGTCTTCACAGCAAAGTTGCTCAATGTTCTGACGAGGTCAAATTACGAGTGCTGCAGACAACAATCCATGCTTGCCATTTCATAAATGCCCCCCCTGTCCTGTAGGGGGCTCTGTACACTGTGTGGATGTGCAGCCAGTATAACTCGTCAGCCCGAGTCTGCTCAGAGGCTCGGGACTCGCTGGCCAGTCGCGGATGCATTATTAACACTCCAATCTAACTGGAAATTACAATTATCAGCCATCTATTAGTTTTATATGCAAATTCACCCTAATGAAGAGCCGTTCCTTTATTTCAGCACAGCTGAGAGACACTGCAGTTATTAGATAATTCAGTGTGTCTAATTGGAGGCGCTCAGCCCGCCGGGAAGTGTGTGTGTGTGTGTGTGTATGTGTGAGTGAATGAGTTTGTGTGTGCGTGTGTGTGTATGAGTGTGTGTGTGTGTGTGTATGAGTGTGTGTGTGAGTGAATGAGTTTGTGTGTGTGAGTGTGTGTATGAGTGTGTGTGTGTGTGTGTGTGTGAGTGAATGAGTTGTGTAGGTGTGTGTAGGGTGGTGTGTGTGGAGTGTGTGTGTAGGAATGAGTGTGTGTGGAGGTGTGTGTGTGTAGTGTGTGTGTGAGTGAATGAGTTTGTGTGTGTGAGTGAATGAGTTTGTATGTGAGTGTCTCACACACACACACTCACACACAAACTCATTCACTCACACACACACTCACACACACACACTCACACACAAACTCATTCACTCACACACACACTCATACACACACACACACACACACTCATACACACACACGCACACACAAACTCATTCACTCACACACACACACACTCACACACACACACACACACACACACACGTGTTCATCAAAGATCAGAAGATCTAAAGATCTTTTTGTGAAATTGTAAAAAGTTTCTTGTTTGTCTTTGATCTTGTCATGTCAAAATCCTTTGATCCTTTAATGGCATTAAAACTGTAATAAATAAATGAAGTCCCTCATAATGTCCCCAAAATAACATGTCCCCTCTTCTCTCTTTATCCTTCTCTCTCACAGGAAACCAAAATCGATTGTGTTCGTGTGGCCACTAAAGGTGGGTGACCAGTGAACTAACTGAAACATGTGTTCGGCAACATACATGTGCATGACGCTTTCAATGACACACTGACTGCTGCCGCCTGTGATGCACACGCTCTCCATCACACAACAAATAATCCTTTCATTCTCTGAGGTTGAATTCATGGGTAACAGATTAAACACAGTCGAGTGAATAATCAATCATTCTGTCAATCGTGTATTTACCTTGTTTTCCAGAAATGTCCAAACATCTTTAAAACAAGATGCATTAAGTTGAACTTAAACTTTAAAATAAAAACGAGCTCAATTAAAAATAGAAAATCCCATTTTAAACTAAATTGAAAATACACACACACCCTCACACACACACACTCATTACAAACATTACCAACGTTACAGACGTTACAAATGTTACAAACATTACAAACATTAGACGTTACAGACGTTTCAAATGTTACAAACATTACAAACATTAGACGTTACAGACGTTTCAAATGTTACAAACTTTACAGACGTTACCATGTTAGACGTTACAAATATTACAAACATTACAGTTGTTACCAATGTTACAGACGTTACAAACTTTACAGACGTTTCAAATGTTACAAACTTTACAGACGTTACAAACTTTACAGACGTTACAGATGTTACAAACGTTACAGATGTTACAAACTTTACAGACGTTACAAACTTTACAGACGTTACAAATGTTACAAACATTACCAACGTTACAGATGTTACAAACTTTACAGACGTTACAAATGTTACAAACTTTACAGACATTAGTGTTACAAAAATTGCAGACGTTACAAATATTACAAACTTTACAGACGTTACAAATGTTACAAACATTACCAACGTAATAGATGTTACAAACGTTACAGACGTTACAAACTTTACAGACGTTACAAATGTTACAAACATTACCAACGTTACAGACGTTACAAACTTTACAGACGTTACAAATGTTACAAACTTTACAGACATTAGTGTTACAAAAATTGCAGACGTTACAAATGTTACAAACATTACCAACGTAATAGATGTTACAAACGTTACAAACTTTACAGACGTTACAAATTTTACAGACGTTACCATGTTACAGACGTTACAAATATTACAAACATTACAGATGTTACCGACGTTACAAACTTTAAAGATGTTACAAACGTTACAGACGTTACAAACTTTACAAATTTTACAGACGTTACCATGTTACAGACGTTACAAATATTACAAACATTACAGATGTTACCAACGTTACAAACTTTAAAGACGTTACAAACGTTACAGCCGTTACAAACTTTACAGCTGTTACAAACTTTACAGATGTTACAAACGTTACAGATGTTACAAACATTACACGTTACAGACGTTACAAATGTTACAAACGTTACAGACGTTACAAATGTTACAGATGTTACAAACGTTACAAATGTTACAGATGTTACAAATGTTACAGACGTTACAAACGTTACAGATGTTACAAACGTTACAAATGTTACACGTTACAGACGTTACAAACGTTACACGTTACAGACGTTACAAATGTTACAGATGTTACAAACGTTACAGACGTTACAAATGTTACAGATGTTACAAATGTTACAGACGTTACAAACTTTACAAACTTTACAGATGTTACAAATGTTACAAACATTACACGTTATAGACGTTACAAATGTTACAGATGTTACAAACGTTACAGACGTTACAAATGTTACAGATGTTACAAATGTTACAGACGTTACAAACTTTACAAACTTTAAAGATGTTACAAACGTTACAGACGTTACAAACTTTACAAACTTTACAGATGTTACAAATGTTACAAACATTACACGTTATAGACGTTACAAATGTTACAGATGTTACAAACGTTACAGATGTTACAAACGCTACAAACGTTACAGACGTTACAAACGTTACAGACGTTACAAACTTTACAGATGTTACAAATGTTACAGATGTTACAAACATTACAAACATTACCAACGTTACAGACGTTACAAACATTACCAACGTTACAGACGTTACAAACTTTACAGACGTTACAAATGTTACAAAGACGTTACAGACGTTACAAAGACGTTACAGACGTTACAAACTTTACAGACGTTGTGTTACAAACATTACAAATGTTACAGACATTTCAAACAGATGTTACAAACTGACTTTACTTTCTAGCAGTCCACAGTCTACTGTATGTAATCTAACAAATGTGCCTTATTATCTTACACAATGTTGCTCCTCAAGTAAATGAATCTTGTTTAATAGATATTTTCACTGGAAAACAAGACAAATATACCGATGAAGATCACTTTGGCAGTGTCTCCTTGAAACGGCAGTGAAGGATTGTGATGTATAAATGCATCGGTGTTTCACTGTTTGATGACTCTGAAGGGAAACATCACAGCAGATGGAGAATCGCTCCAATAAAAGCTAAACGACTTTACGTATCGCGGTCCAGAATCGTGTATTTCTGACCTCTCGTGGCACATTAGGAGAGTTTGGGCGGCAGTTAGCGGCGCGCGGGCGTCTCTCGTCGCTGCTCCGTGTGCTGTTTGAGATTTAATTGAGCACAGATGGTGCATCATCTATTTTTCTGTCCTCACGCCTCATCTCTAATGGCATCAAGACTGTGCTATGCAAATGAGAGTTTGAGACTTTAGTCCTTAAGACAATCCTGAACAGGAAACGCATGTGATGCATTTCCTGTTTCCCCTCGTGTACCGTAAATCATGATGCAATGACACGTTTGTAATTGATCTGTCTCTTATTAGAGCATAGCAGAAAAACACAATCATTAGCTGATGTTGAATCGACAACATTTGTGTCATAATGTTAATTAGCACAAAAATTTATTTAGACTCGTTTTTCCGCCTTTTCTTTAAATGTGTTCCAGTGAGACACTTCCAATGCAAGTCAATGGGGTTTAATCTGTACGTATATTAAAATACTCACTGACACATAAACAATATGTGTGTTAACATGATTTTACTGTCATTAAATCACTCACTGACCACATCTGTGTGAAGATAGAGAGAATGTTACAACTCCGTTGCCATGACGACGCAACACTGTAAACCCTAAAACTTTAAAATGACAATTTAAACAACTTTACAGCTCTGACCATCTTTCTGAAAAGCTACATTGTTGCATCAGCTTCTCCATTAAACTTCAATGTAAACGCCCTCTGTTATGATTGGCTACCGGCGTGCATCCCATTTTTGAAACTCAGTCGGAAGAGAATAAACAAGCTCCAAAATATTAGGAATGTAAATTTCGGGGGGATCTGGGTATCTCCGCGAGTATTAACGCTAACTATCACCGCTGGAGTCACGAGTTTGAATCCAGGGCGTGCTGAGTGACTCCAGCCAGGTGTCCTTAGCAACCAAATTGAGCCGGTTGCTAGGGAGGGTAGAGTCACATGGGGTAACCTCCTCGTGGTGGTGATTAGTGGATCTCGCTATCGATGGGGCGTGACTCCAGTCAGGTGTCCTTAGCAACCAAATTGGCCCGGTTGCTAGGGAGGGTAGAGTCACATGGAGTAACCTCCTCGTGGTCGCTATAATGTGGTTCTCGCTCTCGGTGGGGCGTGTGGTGAGTTGTGTGTGGATGCCGCGGAGAATAGCGCGAAGCCTCCATACGTGCTACATCACCACGGTCTCAGACGCGGAGGCAACTGAGATTCGTCCTCCACCACCTGGACTGAGTCACTACGCCACCACGAGGACTCAGAGCGCATTGGGAATTGGGCGTTACAAATTGGGAGAAAATACCCAAAAAATATTAATGCACGCGTTTTGCGCTGGCGCTACTACGGCCAACAACACGAAGAAACGTTTCAGAAAGTTTGTGTCAACGCGCCTCAAGCCGGTGCGTCCCGTCAATTTTTATCTTTAACATAAACTAAGAATAGCAAATGCTATAAAAGTATTGTTTATTGTTATTCATGTTAATAAATTCGTTATAAAAGTGGGTGGTGACCTCTGTGCTCGACACCTGTCAATCATAACACATAGAGAGAGACAGACTTAAAATCCATAAAGGAGATGTTTTACATGAATGAAGCGCTGAGATACAGAAAGGTCCTTCATGTGTCATCAAACATATTTAAAGTACATATTTGGCAGCACAATTGTGTTTTAATGTCATACATCCATAATTCATCTTCCTCATGGAGCATCCTTCACATCGTGAGAGTGTCTGTGAAGCCGTAACATCGATGTCGTCAGCTGACTGTTCTGAGTTTCTCTGCTCTGCATTAATAACACTGAAGATGTAACGGATGCCTCGCCTGTCTCTCTCTCTGTCTGTCTGTCTGTCTGTCTCTCTCTGCATGTTGCCTGGATCTCTTCCTCTCTTGTTCTAGCTGCCATTATAGTGACTCAGCTCAC